>NC_083339.1:71178069-71481478 GCF_019175385.1 Lycium barbarum
TTTACATAACTTATATACATATATCATATAGGCATGCAAGAGAGCCCAAAGAAAAATCATGTAGCCATCGGAGTGACGTAAGGTCGGTGAACTCCGATTACATTATGGAACAATCGTGATCGCTTTGTCTCTCCTTGAAGGAACAAGTATTTTAAGGCGAGACTACCAACGGAGAATAACATTAGAAGTAAACATAGAATGAAATCATGGGCATCATAGACGTCAACTCATAGGCTTTGGAATCCTTAGGAAATAGTGTCACAGCTAGGAAATAGAAATAAGGTTCAAGAACTAGTTTATCACCCTCAAGTTCACATTGAATCCTTAGCTTAAAAATCTTAGTCATGGAATCATTCTGGTCATATTTGTCATGGGCATATTCTCTTTTCTAACATCGTCGTTATCATTATCGTCATAGAAGTATTCTCGTTAGAGTAGTTATAGTACTTGTCATTTGGTAACGAAATTAGGATCAAAGGTTTTCTTTGGATTCGATCCTCAAAGTAAGTCAAACAGAACTATAAGGAAAATCCGAGAGCAATGGGGCCCACCTCGGGCCGAATGAGGTAGCGTATACGATTTGCATATGTTACATGTCATGGCGTTACTTGTGAGGGTTTTAGGGTAGTCGGGTCCCATTTATGCAAGTTCTAGGGGTTTAGGAGGGTTTTCCAACATTTCGCACACTTTCTAGTTCAATTCTACTGAATGAAAAAGGGGAAACTTTAGGTGGAGATTCCGGGGAATAGAATTGTCCCCGAGGCTCGTACCCAACTTATTACGTCTAAGACATGCCATAGAAAGAAGGGTGAAGCCTTACATACCTTTTCCGCTTCATACACGTCTCCAAAATCAAGTTTCAAGTTCGCCAAAATCTACAATTTGGTCACAATTACCAAATGTTAATTGTAAGGCTTTAAGATTTCAATCTTAACCAATACTTGTCTACAAAAATTTGGGCAGCATCTCCCCTATAAATACACCATCCCCAAAATTCAACTTAGCCAATTTTTAATCAACAACAATCCGGGAATTCAACCCGGCCAAACTATCAACACAATGACAACAACCATGACTACAAAACACAATATAACACAACTAGTCTTCTTTCCAACATAATGCAATAGCTTTCAGTTCAACTTCACATTTCCAAGCCAATCTCAATGTTTTTACATTCATTACTAATCAAGATCATTACAATATAATTCGGAAGCATTTCATATCATTTCTACCAAATATTCACAAGATATACAAAATATACAAACTTTCCACCAAAACCATAATCCATCCAAAACTTCTAATCTTCAATCTACATATTCATAACATATTTCCATCTTCCAATTTCATCAACCATAATCATAATTTGCACCTTAACAATTTCATTTTCATAATTACATAAATCTACCATAAAATCACAAAACTTCTCATAACCACTTAACAACCAATCTTTCATGCCAATATGGACTATTATCCTTCCAAATTCACCAACTAACATAATAATTCACATTTAAAACTCCACTTCCATAATTACATAAAAACTTCATTAAAATCACATAATTTCCTATAACTATTTCCAATAATTTTCCATGCCAACTTGAACCATTTTCTTCCATTTCCAATATAAGGTCCACCACAACTACAACTAGAATACAACATAAAATTCAACTCATCTTATTTATAAAACCTTACATACACATGCACACATGCAAACCCACTTTGTAAACTTCCATATTTCCATAAATTCTACTCATTTCTACATACTACAACATAAACCAACCTTCATAACATAATAAAAAGGAATTAATTCTTACCTTTTTCTACAATCTTCTTCACTTGACCAAGTTGTCAACTTGAAGAAACAAGTGCTCTTCCTTCCAAAATAATTACACCAAGTTGTAAAGGACCCATGAATTAGTAGAAATACCACAAGAAAATAAATTTTGGGATAAGATTTCAAAGGGTCAATTTTTTTTCTCCATGGCCGTATGGCCTTTAGTTCTTTTGCTCTTGTTTCTTTTGTTCTCTCTTTCTCAATTTGTCTTGAAACTTCTATATGTTTCAAGACAATTAAATGGTCCCTTTTTTTTAATTATCACATGGATAATTCACTTGGGCTTGGGTCCTTTTTATGGACCATGGCCGGATGTCCCCTATTGGGCCTGATTTTTCTCTTCATCTTTTTGGGCCAACCCGGTTGGTCCCGAGTTGGGCCTAGCCCACTGACCTTTCGACCTTAAAACGTCCATATCTCCTTGTACCGATGTCACCTGGGAACCCACGACTTATGGTTGGAAAGCTAATTCAATTATCTACAACTTATATTTCTTGGTATTTTTCCAAATTCCAAACTTATAATACCGTTTTTGCCCCTAGAAGTCAGATCACCCGAAAACGTTTTCTTAAAAATATTCGTTTGGAGGACTTGCACTTCGATTTGGCCTAAGGGTCTTTCTTGAGTTGTGTTTAACTTCACATATGTGATTCATATGACTTGTCACATGTTCCAAAAAAAATCTTAACGTGTGGGCCCCACCTCAGCTTACAAATAATCCGACGTTTAAAATTACGGGATATAACAGGATCGTACCAGCATATGCGTGTTGTCTGATCGTCATAAAGGCATATTGCACAATATGGCTAATTTACCGGGGTGGCAGCCTCCCTTTGTTTACCATCGCTATTGTTTAAGGCACTTGAAGGAAAATTTGCAATCAACGTTTCACAATGGCACTCTAAACAAATTGATGTGGGGTGCTGCGATGGAGCATCAACAACGAAAATGGGCTGCAAAAATGGATCTGATCAGGGCAGTGAGTGAACCCGCATATGTTTGGTTGATGAAGCTCGAAGTTGAAAAATGGACGCTTCATGCTGATGGAGGCAAAAGATGGGGCATGCTCACAACAAACAGCTCAGAGTCTTTCAATGGCTTGCTGAAATCTGCTCGAGGACTACCTGTCACCGCAATGGTGAGAATGACTTTCAAGCAGGTTGTGGAGCGATTTGTTGTTAGGACAAGGCAGTCTAGAGCGATATTAGCCGACGGCGGGACATGGATGCCAAAGCCCTTCAAAAAGATGGAGGATTATAGAAAAAAATGTGAGCATCACCAAATGACCGAGTATGACCCAATTCAACATGTGTATGAAGTTAGGACGGGTTATCACAACGGTAAGGGTGGAAACGTGCATACCGTTTATGAGGCAACAAGAACATGCACTTGCGGTAAGTGGCAAACGTACCATATGCCGTGTTCTCATGCTGTCAAGTGCTTCGAGAGAATGAGAAAAACGATAACAAGTTATGTGGCGGGGGAATACAAGATCCACAGTTACCTTAAAGCATATTCCGGCCAATTCCACCCACTTGGTAATGAAGCTTATTGGCCAAACGAGCCGTTTTCGATGGTTGCAAACAAGGATTACATTAGGAAATTGGGCATTAACTCACAGAGTCGTAGACCCAATCAAATGGATGTTAGTGAAAGAACTTATTCTCGCAAGTGCTGTACATGTAAGCAATATTGCCATGACAAGCGTTCGTGTGGGCAACAAGGGCGTGGTAGTACAAACACGTCTCGAAGTAATAGAGCCTCTAGAACTTGAAGATTGTATTATTAGTGTAATTTATTATTGTATTGCTTTGAATTAGTATTGTAATTAAATGGAATGAATTACGTTTTAATTAGTGTAAACCTCTCGTATTGGATGAATTATCAAATATAATAAAACACTTAAATCAAAACCCTATAAATATAACAAGTTTCAAAACTTACTTCGGGACACTTTAAAACCCCTAAAACGACGATCCAAACGTTTAGGTGGACTTGATGTAATGAGCCGACATTATTGTACGCAAAAAAAGATATTAAGTTTTATATAAAATATTGATATTTTGGGATTTTGAAACATGACTAATCTTTGCCCAAAGTATGAAAAAAAATGTGATTTGAAAGGTAACACTGAAAAAAACAAGGAAAAAAAGAAAGGTCATTTAACGCACGAATTTCGTGCGTGAAAGGCAGAAGCTGCAATTTTGCAGTTTGGTCCTTTCACGCACGAACTACTTCTGTTTTTTTTTTTTTTTATACTAGTTTGGTTCAATTTTTTTTTATACTACTTAAATCGCGGATTTCCTTAAAATTACCTAAACAGGTTTTCCATTTCTCTTTACCAACAACAACAAGGTCTTCCATTGATTAGTTAGTGGGTAAACAACCTTTAAGAAGTCCTCTTTTTTGACTGTTTATCCCCTTCAATTTTTGTTCTCTCTAGGATTCTCTTTCTTTCTTTCTTCTAAATTTACGCGTGGGCAGGCAATAAATCTTTCTCTATATATATTGTTGTTAAGAGAGATCATGGCATGTCCGTACAATCATAACCGTCACCTCTTCATCCTTGTCGGTGGTTTCTTTGGTTTTTGCTTCTAATTTCCCTTTTAACAAATACCCACCAGGTGAAACAATTTTTCTGGGTTGTTGTTGGTGTATTAATATAGAGGAATTGAACCTGTTACTTAGGCTTTGAATTTGATTCAAAGCCCCAATTTCCCAATCAAGAATGCCTTCTTTTCCATGGAAGAAGGTGAAGAAAACAAGCATTTCACAATTGGTGAAAGATCATGTGAATTGTCAAAGTGGATCTCCTCTTATGGTGGAAACCGGTTTCCCAACATCCCTTGTGGATCTTGTGGTCAAGAATCGCTCAAGATTCAAGAAACCCTCCAAGAAAAACAAACCTCCGAGTCCTGCTATGTTCCCTCCATCCCCTTCGCCTTCGCCCCCTCCTCCCCCTTCGCCTGTAAATTTACCGTCCAATTCCGAGTATATAATTGATGATAAAGGTGAGAAACCTGATTCTCCTTTGATCTGTGAAGGTGAGAAACCAGATTCTTGCAAGAACCTTAAGATGAACAAGACTGAAGAAGGGTGGTGTAATGGTGGTGTCAGTATGAATCAGGGGTTGGTGGCTGTTTTCAAGATGTTTTTGGTGGCGGTTTTGGTTTTAGGGATGAATAATCTTGTGGTTGGGATAACCATGTCAGCGTTCTTGTTGTTTTTCTTGGAATATTTAGGTGGATTCTTTTCTGGAGTGCAAAGGAGGGTTAGGTTGATGATACAAGGTATTTGGGAGATGTTTAGAGCCAAAGCGGTTGAATCAGAAGAAGAAGATTGTGTTTTTAAGGCGCCATCGCAGCACCAAGAGTTGTCAAAGGATGGTTGCTTTGATGAAATTGACGTTGTACAAGAAACTTATGTTGAAGATAGTCAATGTGTTAGGGAGAACATTGAGGAGTGCATTTGTGATGGAAAATTGAAATGTGTAGGAGTGGATGTAGAGAGGGTTGTAATGGAGAAAGGAGAGGAATTTAGATGTGAATCTAAGGAAAAGAAATCTCATAGGGCGAAGATCAAATCAAAAATGAAGAAACTTGTCCCAAAGAAGTTCAGAAAGAAAAAAGGTTTAGCATTGGAGAGTCATATGATGCTCCTGGATGAGATAGATTATATTATTGAAGGAAGCAAGGAAATTGAAGGTTCTAGTGAAGCAAATATGAAATCCGATGTTGGCATAGTGTCATCAGTGGGAATAGATGATAAGTCAAATATTGTTGAGGTTGTTGGTGGTGCTGGAGAATCATCTAAAGGACTTACTGATGTTAGTGTTGAAGAATCATTTAATGGTATTGATAAGGCAACCATTGTCGGGGAAGACGGTTTGAGTGAAATTGAGCATAATTCTATGTATATTGCGCTCTTTTTGGCTGTTCTAGTTGGCCTTATTGGAGGTCGGATTCTCGCACTTGTTTTTACTTTAACATGTTGCCTGATGTTGAAACGAGGTGAAGGAATAGGAAGATTCACAAAATTGCCCGTGATCAGGTCTTTCGCCAAAAAGTTCTGTTAGAATTTTTTTAACTCATTAATATAGAAGCCCTTGAAAGTATGTTCATAGTGTTGTGTGAAGTGCTGTCTCAAGCCTTCCTTGATCTTTAGAGCTTACTTTAATGAAGAGTTCAACCTTTGGTTGACCACTCGGCCATTGGTCTTGTGTGATGTCCTGTAAAGTTACTGAAATAACATTAACTTTGTTGTACTGTTGAGTCTGATATTCTGAATCAGTACTGATTGTTTTGCATAAATAGTTTACCCCATTTTTCTTTGCTCTCCTGCAGTTGTTGTTAAGTTATCAGTCCTTTTGCCATTTCTAGTCCAGGGGATAAATTGCAGTGAGTACACCAGAATATGTTTAATCTTAGCTTATTCCCTTCGGAACCATGTGTTCTGGTGTTTCAGTTTCCTGAGATATTGAACGTCTGATGTCACAGAAATATTTATATATCACACAAAAGAGCATGTGAGGTTGGGGGATCAACGAAGCATGCTAGGGAAATTTTTGTTCCTTTATGATGTTGGTACTTCATTAGGGATTGAGGCATAATTGTTGTTGGACGATATTAGCTTTTTCCCATATGACCTTCCAACAGGAAAATACTGGAGAATATTTAACCCTTGTTTCACGTTTCATGATAAAGAAGATTTAATTTTTGATCTTTTTTGTTGTTGCACACTTAGTTTGCTGTCATCAATGTTTTAGCTTCTTATTCTTGAATGTTACATGTATGCACTGTCGTTGCTATATTTTGTTACTGGTGTTTGAAACTTTGGCTCACTGAATTTTTCAAACACAATAAGGTCAAATATTTGCTACATCAAACAGAGATTTGATATTAACATCAAGTAGCCTAATTGAGTAAGAATGCTGCTTGATTCCCTTCACCATCTGATTGAGTGGCCTTGTGCTTTATTTGACATATATCCGATTTATACTTGAAGGAGGTACTGCAACTTCCAGTAGAGTAGTTTTGCACAAGCTTGACCTGTAGGTTGGTTTAGACTTTAAGGGGCCGCTTGGTTGGGTGAATAAGAATAGTACTGAATGGTGTATTAGTAATGTTAGGATCAGTTATGCGGACATAATTTCTTATCAGCTGTTTGTTTGTTGTATTAAATAGGGAAAAGGGTCAAAAATATCCCTCTACTTTGTTTTATTGGTCAATTTAATCCTCCATTACAAGTTGAGGTTATTTATATCCCTGCCCTGCCGTTACTAAAGTTAACAAAAATACCTCTCAATTTAATGAATTCCCCAAATCAACCTCAATTCCCCCAATTTCAATTGAAATTACGTGATTTCGAATGAATCCCAATTAAACCCAGATGAATTTTAATTTTTGCCCTTCGCCTAAAATACCCGAGGTTCTGATTTCGAACCTCGACTCAGTCAAAATAAAAAAATTCACAAGACAGAGTTTCGTAGTAAAGTAGGCCTATTCGGGCAAAAATTAGGCCTTAAGGCAGACTTTTGCCCGAGTAGGCCTACTTTGCTACAAAAGTCTGCCTTGTGATTTTTTTTTGACTGAGCGAGGGTTCCAACTTAGAACCATAGGATATTTTCGGCTACTTTTTTAAGCGTAGGACAAAAATTAAAGATCAGTGGGCCAAAAATTAAAGACGTTGCCTTTTGAAGGCAATCCATGCAAAAAAATAATTAAAATCCATGCGAATTGCCCTTCTTTTGGGGTGGTCTTTAAATTTTGCCCTCATATTTGAAATTTTTAAATTTTGCCCTTCGGCTAAAACCCATAGGTTCCAGGTTCGAACTCCCACCAAGTCAAAAATTAAAAAAAAATTCTTAAGACAGAGTTTAAATTTCGCTATGCCCCCACCGGCATACACTTATTAAGGAATTATCAAAGTTATGCCGGACCCGGCATACTTATGCCTTATGGACAAACTTGGCATAAGTATGCCGGGTCCGGCATAACTTTGGTAATTCCTTCACAAGTTTATGCTGGGTCCGGCATACTTATGGGTAAACTTTTAATGGGCAAACTTTTAGTTAAACCTTAACTAAAAGTCTTTTCCTAGTTATGCCTTATGAGATAGACTTTTAGTTAAGGCATAACTAAAAGTATGCCTCGTAAGGTATAACTTTTCCTTAAGATATAGATTTTGTCTTATAAAGCAAATTTTTAGTTATGCCTTAAGGAAAAGTTTCGCCTTATGAAGCATAGTTTTAGTTATGCCTTATGGGGCATACTTTTAGTTATGCTTTAACTAAAAGTCTGCCCTAACTAAAAGTCTGCCCCATAAGGCATAACTAAGAAAATACTTTTAGTTAAGGCTTAACTAAAAGTTTGCTCATAAGTATGCCAGACCCGACATAAACTTGTTAAGGAATTATCAAAGTTATGCCGGACCCGACATACTTATGCCAAGTCTGCCCATAAGACATGAGTATGCCGGGTCTGACATAACTTTGGTAATTCCTTAACAAGTGTATGCCGTGTTCGGCATACACGCGACCCAAACCTTGTCTTGCAATTTTTTTTTTAATTTATGCTTGAGAAGGGGTTCAAACCCAGAACCTCATGATTTCTGCGTGAACGCTCAGGGTTGCAACGCGAAGGGAAAAAAATTAAAGACCAGCAATATGAGGGGCATAATTTAAAGACCACAAATATGAGGGGCAAAATTTAAAGACTACCCAAAAGAAGGGCAATCCGCGAAAAAAAATGAAATCCATAACCCAATTGAACCCATAACCCATTGTATATCTTCACCACATTGACCAAAACACCAAGGTTTACACCGATGCCACCACCACCCATATCAGTTGTGAAAGCTCTCTTGAGTCCAATTAATTTTCCATGAGGAGTATAACTAATGCCTGTATCAACTTGAAATTGAAGCTCGTTACTTTCATTTTCATGGAGGTTCTTGTTGATGATCTTCAACGTGACGTGGCCACAAGCCCACAACGGACAACATATCCCACTCTCCTCCAAACGTTTAGAATACAGAACACGGCAGCGTCCATTATAATAAGAACCAGTTTCATAGTTGAGAATATAAATATCATTAGTGACTGGATCAATGATGGTATCGCCAACTTTTGGTACAGTTGAAGAAGAAGCAAATTGGATTGATAGACTTGATGAGGGACTAAATACCAATGGTAGACTTTTAGAAGAACGATTTTGCATTGGTAGAATTGCAGAAGAACCAATTTCTGGTAGACTAATTGGATCTTGGATTTAAATAATTTAGTGGGTGGAGTTTAGGAGATCCGTTTGAAATCGGGTAATTTCAATTGAAATTGGGGGAATTCATTAAAGTGAGAGATATGTTTGTTGACTTTAGTAACGGCAGGAGTATAAATAACCCAACTTGTAACGTAGGATAAAACTGACCAATAAAATAAAGTAGAGGGATATTTTTTGTCCTTTTCCCTATTCAATAACACGCATTGGATATTTTTAACGGAAAAGGGTAAAAAATATCACTCTACTTTCATTTATTAGCTAAGTTTGTCCTTCGTTATATTAGGAAGTGGGTCGGGTTCGGGTTAAAATAGGTAAGTGGGTTATTTTTTTTGTGAAATCAGGTTATTTGTGTCAATCTGGGGATTTCGTCAATTGAGGGGCATTTTTGTTAACCTTCGTAACGGCAGGGGCATAAATAGCCGTCAATTGAGGAGTATTTTTGTTAACCTTCGTAACGGCAGGGGCATAAATATCCCCAACTTAGAATGGAGGACAAACTTAGCTAATAAATGAAAGGAGATAGGTAGTTTTTACCCCTTTCCTTACTTCTAAATAGTACTGAAAATGGTATATTAGAATAGGAATAATATTTATATTGTTAATGCCATGATTTACTATGTAATATAAAGAATAGTATACTGAATAGGACCAGTATTATTTTCTCTAATACCTCTTAATTAAGAAGCCTTGAGAAATTTTCATCCATATATTTTTTTTAAAAGCTCCACAATAAAAAAAAAGCTCTCAACGTAAACCCTAAAAAAACAAACCCTAAACCCTATTGTTTGACGTCGGCATGGCTACGGCCACCGCCGGTGCATGGCCACCCCTACTTGGGGGTTACCAGCATCGGTTCCAGAAGAACCACCACCGAAAAATCTATATGCCCAGATATTAAACCCTTTGATTGAAACAACCACTATAAAACCTAACCCAAACCCTATTCAAGAGAAATCTCTAACGTATGTGCATAGCGAGCCCATGGTGTTGTGGGATGAAGCGGAAGTGAATGCAATGATAATACAAGAGAAGCTTCAATACGCAGTGATAGGTAAGTTCTCATATGGATGACCTGAACTTGGAGAACTACGCAAAATAATCCCTCTTCAATGCGAGATAAAATCTGAGTGCCCCATTGGATACTTGTGTGAACGACATCTTCTCCTCAGATTATCATCCATAGAAGACTATATTCATGTGATGTCCAAACCTGCGTATTACTTGAAGGCTAAGGATGGTTTCTACCAGATGAGAGTACAAAAATGGGAACCTTGGTTCCATCCGAAATATGAAACCTCGACTGCCCTTGCATGGATATCTTTTCCTTTATTAGCTCCTAACTTTTTTGTGAAGGAGTCTCTTTTTATAATGGCTAAAGCAGTAGGGAAACGTTTACATATTGATATGGCAACAAATAACAAGTCTAGACCTAGTTGTCCAAAGGTGAAGGTAGAGGTTGATTTGTTAAAAGACTTCCCTAAAAGAATTAATGTTGGCATGAAAAGGTCGGGCACTGGAGAGATCATTGCAAACTGGATTGATATTAAATATGATTACATGCCAAAGTATTGTAAATCATGCAGACTACAAGGACACAATAAGAAGGAATGCTTTGTACTTCATCCAGATTTAAAACCAGCAAAGGAGAGTAAGGATGAAGAACATGCAGAGACAAGCGTTATTGATGCAAATATGAAACAAAAATGGGCAGGTTGCAAAGGATGCTACATGCACCCATCTTGTGGTGGATAAAGGGAAGAAAGCAATAAATAATGAAGTACTAGCAAAAGATACCTAGAATCATGGCAAAAGGAAGAATGAAAGGGCACAGAAGAGGAAACAAAAGATTATGAACAAGAGGGTGGAGCATGAAGGAGTGATTAATCGTTGGGGGATACTAAAGGATAACAGAATCAATAATTCTCAGGCTGATGATGTTGGTAAGGATGTGAAAATTAATAATTCTTTTGCAGTTCTTGATGAACAAAATGAGAAGGAAATCAACTTGGAGAATATGGAGAAACAAGATAAAGAAAACTCTGAAGCAGAAAAAGAATCAACAAAACCTTGGGTAGAAAAGTCTTTTGGTAAGCAAGCAAAAAGTAGTGTTCCTGCCGATGATCAAGTGGAACTGTCAGAAAGTATGCAGCAAAATCAGAAGGAGGTTCTAATAGTTGATGAAGATGGAAGTAATGGCTCAAAGATCAATGAGGTAGGAGACAATACTGAACAACTGAGAGATCAGGTCATCAATAATACTACAGTCAAGATTAGTACAGAAGTAGTAGACAGATGGAAAGCCTGCAGAATCAGTAGAGGGATAAGAGGAAAATGGGCAAATTATTAGCACAAGCCAGAAAGCAGTGGTGGAAAAGGGTGAACATGATAAGTGGAAAGAGGACAAGACAAAAGAAGAGGGAACTGATGAGCAATTCTTAGATTTCAGTCCTAGTAATCATCCAAACGAGCCTGGTGGATCAGTCCCAAAGACTCCAAGAAGTAATCCCCTTCAGGAAATAAAAGATCAAGAGCTTAAGGAAGATTTGATCAATGTTCAAATTGATCAGGTGTCAAGAGCAGAAGATCTCTCTCCTAGACAGACAAGGCAAATGAGAAACTCAAAAGTACAAGGAGGAAAGAAGGAAACTGTTCCCCCTGTCAAACTAGTATCAAAGAGGCAGGTAGCCTCCAAACAATCTTAATCATGATGAATAAGCTCTTATTGTGGAACAACAGATCAGTTAATACTCAGCAATCTTTTGAGAGATTAACTAATCTGAATAGAAGAAACAGATACAGTATTACTGGTCTGATGGAACCTTTTGAAGATGCTGAACAAGTAGAAAGATTTAGAAGGAAGATAGGTATGGAAACAACTTTTGTCAATATCTCAGGCAAAATCTGGTTATTCCTCTCAAATGATGTACAGGGTTCAGTGGAGATAGACAATGAACAACAGATTACTTTGAAGCTGTTTCACCAAAGTTAAACTGTAGTATAGTCTTAACAGTGGTGTATGCCTCTTGTGATGCTGGAGAAAGAAGAATGCTTTAGGATTCCATTAGCCAGGTTTCTAATCTTTTTGATTTACCTTGGCTGGTGGGAGGTGACTTCAATGTCATATCTACAGAAGAGGAAAAATTAGGAGGTCTACCAGTCTTGTATAATGAGGTAGCAGATTTCAATCATTGTATCAATAGTTGTGGTCTACAGGATCTTGGATATGTAGGTAGCACATATACATGGTGGAATGGAAGAGCTGAAGAAGCATGCATTTTTAAAAGATTGGACAGGATGGTTTGTAATGATAAATTGCTAGATGTAATGCCCACCATGAAGGTAACTCATCTGATAAAAAAGGGATCTGATCACTCTCTTTTCGAACTTGAGTTCTCCACAACTACTGAGGTGATCATAAGGCCTTTTAAGTTCTTGAATTTTTGGGTCTAACATGAGAGTTTCCAGGAGGTTATCAAGCAACACTGGTGTATAGATTTTGAAGGAAATCCATTTACCAAGTTTCATCACAAGCTCAAAAAGGTGAAGCATTAAGAATTTGGAATAAGAACACATATGGCAATATTTTTCAGCAAATTGCATCACTGGAAGAGGTAATCAAAGTCCATGAGGAGTAGTTTGAATCATCTCCAACAGTACAGAATAGAGAGAGACTACATAGGGTGCAGGCAGACCTTAGTAGATTCTTACATTTGGAAGAACTGTTTTGGAAAGAGAAGTCAGGACTAACATGGTTTCAAGATAGAGATAGAAACTCAAAGTTCTTCCATGCTTATGTAAAAGGGAGGAGAAATAAGCTTAGAGTGGATAATATCCAAGATGCTGGTGGAAATTGGCTAACCAATCTAGAGGAGATCTCACAAGAAGCACTCAGATGTTATTAGAAGCAGTTTGAAGAAGATAGAATTCCTTCTAAGTTTGGTTTACTAAAGCATATCCTTACCCTAGTCACAGAAGATCAGAATCATACCATGGAGATGCTACCAAATGAAGAAGAAGTCAAAGAAGCTGTTTTTGCCTTGAATGGAGAAAGTGCCTGTGGTCCTGATGGATTCACAGGATCGTTCTTTAAATCATCTTGGGAGATAGTCAAACTAGATATGGTGGATATGGTGAAGGAATTCTTTGTGGGGCAAGAATTACCAAGATTCATCACTCATACAAATATGATTCTTATCCCTAAGAAAGAGTAGGTGCAAAGTTTCTCAAATCTGAGACCAATCAGTCTCAGCAATTTTACAAACAAAATCATCTCAAGGGTACTACATGAAAGACTAGTAAAACTGCTGCCAGGTTTGATTTATGAGAATCAATCAGCTTTTGTGAAGGGAAGGAGTATCATGGAGAATGTACTACTCACACAGGAGATTGTCAGAGATATAAGCAAGAGAACTGAAACAGCAAATGTGGTGGTTAAATTGGATATGACCAAGGCATATGATAGAGTCTCTTGGCTCTTCCTTACCAAAGTGCTTAGGAAATTTGGTTTTAGTGAGGTGCTAATTGACATGGTGTTCAGGCATCAAACAATTGGTATTCAGTTCTCTTGAATGGGTAAGCACATGGTTTTTTCAAGTCATCAAGGGGAGTTAAACAAGGTGATCCTCTATCCCCCACCCTTTTCATCTTAGCTGCTAAGGCATTATCAAGGGGACTAAATGCATTGTATAAAAAACCAAGGTTTGTGGAATATGGTATGCCAAAATAGAGTCCAAGAATTAATCATTTGTCATATGCTGATGACACAATTCTCTTTGTCTCTGCTGATCAATATTCAGTAAAACTGATGATGAGAGTGCTAAATAGATATGAGAAAGTATCAGGCCAGTTGGTAAATTTGAATAAGAGTGCCTTCTATGTTCATGAAAAGATGCAGAGTGGTTTGGTGTCAAGGCTGAAACAAATCACAGGAATTAGGCAAGGCCTCTTTCCATTCACATATCTTGGCTGCCCAATTTTCTACAGTAGGAACAAAATTTCACATTATGATACAGTTGTGAAAAAGATTGCCAAAAGGGTGAATGCATGGCAAGGGAGACTACTGTCATATGGTGGAAGAGGAACAGTGATATCTCATGTATTACAAAGCATGCCTGTATACCTATTATCAGGAATGAACCCTCCAAAGGGTGTCATCAGACAAATGCATAGTAATTTCTCAAGGTTTTTCTGGTCAAACACTGGTGAAAAGAAAGGTGTACATTGGGTCAAGTGGGAAACACTGTCATTGCCTAAAGATGAGGGTGGACTGGGGTTCATATCACTATTTGAAGTGTCAAATGCCCTTTTCTATAGACTATGGTGGAATCTCAGAACAAAGCCTTCATTGTGGAGTTCTTTCATGATAAACAAATACTGCAAAAAGCTTCATCCTGTGATTGTACAAACTAAAGGGGCATCTCCTATCTGGAGAAAGTTGGTAATAGTAAGGGAACTGGTGGAGCATCAGATATGGTGGCAAGTGAAAAAAGGGGATTCTAGCTTCTAGTTTGACAACTGGACAAATCTTGGTGCATTATATCATGTCCTACTTAAGGATAGTTTAGAGGAGGAAATAGAAGTTCAGAATTTTGCCAGTACAGAAGGATGGAATGCACAGGTTCTAATTCAATATATACCTGAAGAGTATGTGAAGCCTGTGATAGAGACTATTCCCCCTCCTCAAGTAACAGATGAACTAGACAAAAGCTGGTGGTTACTAGAAAAAAATAGAAGGTTCTCAGTCAAAAGTGCTTGGGAGTATGTGAGGCATAGAGAAGTGAAAATGGATATCTATAATCAGATGTGGAGGAAACATCTTCCATTTAAGTTTTCATTCACACTTTGGAGAGCCTGGAGATACAAAATGCCAGTTGATGATGTAATTTGCAGAAGAGGAATACAATTGGCATCAAAATGCTGGTGCTGCACAGAACCAAAACAAGAAACAATGTCACATCTTTTTCTAATATCTCCTACAGCCTCAAAACTGTGGAGAATGTTTGCTAATTTTGCAGGTATTCAACTGGTGGGACATCATATTCCATATATGATTTCAAAGTGGTGGACAAAGAGCTGCAGACCCATCCTGAGGCCTATAATTCATGCAATCCCTGCAATCATAATCTGGAGTCTTTGGAGGAGAAGAAACATCATTAAACATGGGGGGTACAATGGGATTCAGTGGTCTAACCTATCAGATCAACATATATCTTTGGCAATTACTGCAAACAGCTTATCCCAAACTACAGACCTTCCCATAAAACTTACCTACTATGATTCAGTACTTGGAAGAGATCAGGCCTAGAATGAGGTATCAGTTCATCTATTGGGATCCACCCCCTGATGGTATGATAAAATGCAAAAAAGATAGTGCAAGTAAAGGAAATCCAGGGAGGAGTTCATATGGGTACTGCTTGAGGAACTCACTTGGTGATCTGATATATGTAGAAGGAAAGGAGATTCATGAGACAACTAATATGGAAGCTGAAGTTGTGGCAATCAAAGATGCTATCTATCATTGTATGGCAAATAACATACAGGAGGTACTAGTTGAGACAGACTCCATGGTGATGAAGAATATCATAGAAGGAACCTGGGAAATTCCATGGCAGTTTATTGTAATAGTAGAAGACATCAAACAACTGATAACAATGTGTGAGGTTAAATTTCAACATGTCAAAAGGGAGGGAAATAGTCTAGCAGATTATATTGCAAACCAAGCCATTCTGCAGGGATCAGTAGAATATAAGCAATACACAGATCTTCCTTCTCAAGGTAGAAGACTGCTGAATTTAGATAAACAACATTATCCAAATATCAGATCAAGAACTTTGAAATTAGGATGATCAGAGGTAATGCAACTGCAGCTGGAGCTTGGATAATTCTTATTATTTTACAGCATCAGCAACATCAGGCAGCATGGATGAAATTTTGTACACAGGAGGAAAATATCATTACAAAAGTTCAAGGATGCAACAAGCTCAACAGTCCTTTTCGTTGCATTTTTGGACCTTTCCTTTTTACTATTTTTGTCCTTCCTTTATTTTTGTCTATTTTGGCTTTTCTGGATCTTTGTACTTCTACTTTTATTTGTTGATTAATAAAACAAATCAATAGGCATGTCCTATTGATATATTTGATTAAAAAAAAAAACGCATTGAGTTAGGATACGGCGTTGGAGAGAACGACCCTCATGTTGAAGAAATAGTAACCAAATGAATAACACTTGCATTCAAAGTATATCCACTTCTAAGACATTTTTATGTTTTATAAAACTTGTACTTGCTCTACTGTGAACAGGTACATCATTTGAAAGCCTTGATTCGTATATGTATTGGTCCATTGACTATCTGTTTATTATTTGGAGCATTTTAATATTACAAATTATAAATATTAGAGTGTGACATTTAATCTTTTCTGTTAGTGGCCATAATAAGGCAGAAGTGGTCTCTCGTTTTGGTCTTTCATTCTCTCACGTTTAATATGATAGAAGGTGGTCATAATTTGCCATGAAACTCATCTTCCCACTAACTCATTTATTCACACATATTCTTACAATTTACTACTTCATATTCTCTCAATTGATCACCCCTCTGTCACTTTTCATCCAATTTGTTACAAGGATGACTTTCTTCACCTATAAATAAAAGTCACCCTTAACTTGTGCTGTGTAGAAAAAATATTGAGAGTTCTTGATAATGTTGCTTCCAAAAGCACACGCAAGTATACACGGTCGTACAAGTAATATAGAATTTAATGTCCAGATATTGTACCCATAGGGACTTATGATTAACTAATTACTAAATTAAACTGATGCTAATTATCTAAACAAGAAATAAAATTCAAATTTATATTTATAACTAACTAAAAATAAAAGAAAGCAAATGTTACACCTCGAAAATTCTGTATGTGTTGCCTTGTGGATAGGCTAATGTGAACTTAATGTGATTATGAAATCCCTACGAGGTGAAGCGAAGGATTAGATAGCTTGAGGTTCATACAATAAGATTTTGAAGTTCTAGGAATATGTGAAGTTTAGTTTGTTGAAGGGAGCGAAACGTAAGTCGTGTTCGGAAAGGTTCCGCTATGATTGAGCTAATGTTTATGTGGTGATGTTTTAAAGGGATGATATAGAGCCTATTGTATGGCTAATGAAGTATTATACAAGTGTTAAGAAGGTTCCATAAGGATTGAAGATCGAACGAAACGACGGAAACCATCTCAGGAAAGTGGAGTTATACGACCACTTATACGGTCCGTATAACTCCCAGCAGGGAGTTGATTTTCTGGTTGGTGAACCACGACCACTTATACGGGCCGTACAATACTATACGGACCGTATAAGTGTCCGTGGAAGTCCCGACGAGCTGATTTTTAATGTTTGTATAAATAGATGCCTTGGGTTCTTTTACTTCATTTTTCATATTCTACAAGTGTTGAGAGCTCAAAAACCCTCCTCTAAGCATATTCCACTCAAGTTCAAGAGAACACAAAGATCAAAGACTAGAATCAAGTGTTTATGTGTTGGAAAGCTTCCAAGGGTTAGAGGATCACAAGAAATTCCATTGGAGGAGAACTAGAGTTTGGTTCAAGTGAAGTATTTCCACTCAAGATTCATTCCCACACCCTCTAAGGTAAGTTTTACAGTATTTCCATGTTTTTTAAGGTGTTTGAAAGTGGAAACACTTGGATTGTAAAAGAATATATAAAATGGGTCTTGAATGTGGGAATAGTGTCATCTTTGAGTAATAGTTTGGATCGAGTAATGATTCGTGATATGATATGATTATAATCATGTTATAAATGACATTAAGAACATGGGATAGACATTGTATATGAGTGGATATAATAGTGTGCTATGACCATGAATATGGATGAATTGGAAGTGAATTGAGAAGTAAGGATAATGTATGTGAGTAAAGAGTATTGTTATGATATTGTGAATGTTACGATTGATGTTTGGGAGTTGATATACGATATGGGGGGAAGTCGTATAAATAAAGGAGATGCTGTTCAATTTTCTCTAACTTTAGTCATGTATGCTAGCAATTGATTTTCTAATGATAGTATAACTTTAATGAATGTAGAAACATGAGCATTGAAGGAGAACGTGCAAGTGATAGAATAGTTGTATGGAAAGGTTTGTAAAGCTAACCCTTCTTTCATAAGGCATGGTTCTTTGGCCAAATATCTACTCTTCTATAAGCCTATGATGTCCTCCAAATGATGCCATCTTCAAAAGCTACTAAGCTCATGATTCTTGATATATTACGATTGTACTAAATTCCTCGTATGACGAACAATCCTACAAGGATAGATGTAATGAACGACGATAATAATGATAGTGATAATGATGACGATGATAATAGTAATGATGCTAAAGATTCCTATGAGCTTATATGTATGTGTGCCTATGTATGACTATTATGAAACCCCGAGCTTGTATGGCCGGGTAGAATATATAGATGTATATGTATATGACGATGCGCGCGCACCACTGCAGTTGGGTACGGATAACCCTGAAGCTTTGGTAGGGCCAGGTATGTGAACCCTGAGCCTTGGTTGGCCAGGTATGTATGATAACCGAGCCTAGCCATGGTCGGGTACGTGAAACACCGAACCTTCGTGGTCGGGTATGCTATGTAAATGATATGTATATGATACGGATATGTATATCATATAGATATGAGTATGAATACGAATATGATACGAACACGAATAAGAATATGTATATGAATACGACTATGAATACAAAATGTAAATGAGTACGGATATGAGTACGAATATGAGTATGGATACAAATATGGATGTATGTACACAATTACGCGTTAGAAAGGGAAAGTCCCTATGAGAAGCAGTTAAGTGCTTATGATGATGATACTACTATCTCCCATCTTATACTATTTGTTATGTTGCTTATTATGCTTTTATAATGATGTTGATCATGTTTTACATACTCAGTACATTCTTCGTACTGACGTCCTTTTATTTGTGGACGCTACGTCATGCCAGCAGGTGGCCAGGGAGACAGGCTTGATCCATATCTTTATTACTCAGGGACTACATAGCGGAGCTCCATTTCATTCGGAGCTGCACCTTTTGGTATTGATTCTTTTGTGTACATATTTATGGGCATAGCGGGGTCCTGTCCCGCCTATATGATATGACCTACTCTCCTTAGAGGCTCGTAGACATGTGTATATAGTTAGATGTGTTTGGCCTTGTCGGCCTATAACGTGGATATCATTTTGGTAGCCTCGTCGGCTTATGTACATTGCTATGGGCATTGCTATTAATAGTGATATGTATATATATATATTGTTGCCCAATGGAAATAGTATGATTGATGAGTATAAAACATGATTTAATATGTGGCTCACCTAGATGTAAAGGTAAATGTATGATAAGGGGTGCCCGGGTGGGATAGCACCGGGTGCCCGTCGCGGCCCTCCGGTGGGGTCGTGACAAAAGTGGTATCAGAGCAGTTCTGTCCTAGGGTGTGTCTATGAGCCGTGTCCAGTAGAGTCTTGGTTATGGGTGTGTTGCGCGCCACACTTATAAACAAGAGGCTGCGGGCATTTTAGGAATGAATGACCTTCTTTCTTCATAAGATCGTGCGATAGAGCTATGACATAAGAACTTCCTTTTCCTTAATAGTGTGTTATGTATTTCAGAGATGCCTGTAAAGAGAAATGCTACGGCAGCCCAAAAGGGCAAGATAGTGGCAGAAAAGCAGGCTGAAAGAGCACCGCCAACAGTTGTAGAGGAAAGTGAGTCCCGAAATGTTATATCCCGTATTTTATACATTCAGAGATTTCAAGGTAGTCGTGGCAAAGTTGAGGGAATGACTACCTTCCAAAATTATTTTAATGTACAAGTTGGTTATGAATATTATTGTATGGAAATATTGAGAAAGGTTAAGGGTAAAAAGGAAATTCGCAAAATGGTTCATGGAAATAATGTGGAAGGCTAGGGGCAAAATGGTAATATTGAGGAAAGTCGAGGGGCAAAACGGGAATTTCATACAAGGTTCATGAAATTTCCAAAAGGGGCCATATTGGCCATGTGACAAAAAAAAAAAAAAAAAGGAAAAAGATGACAAAATAAGTCATCTTTCCTAGAGAAATTTCTAGAGAGGGCATGTGCCCCTCACATGACTATGGGAATTATATATATATATTATGAGAGGTCATCTTTAATTCAAGAAATTGGGGAGAAAGAAAGAAAACAAGAAGAGAGGGAATATAGTAGGCTATTCGGCCATGGCTTCAAAAATTAAGCCATGGAAAATTGATGAAGAAAAATTATTCCCTTCTAATATTCTAGCTAATTTGGAGGTCCTTGTTAACATGGAGCAATTGTTGGAGTAAGACAAGCATTGGTTATGCAAGTGGTGGGCTTAGCCGAATGGGGTTAAGTGAAGAAGGTATGTGTTAAATCTTCCTTTATATATATGTTAGGGATGATTTATGCATGTTAGAGTATGTGGAAATGAATGAAATTCATGAAGTATGTATATGCATGGTGTTGGCCGAATGGAGTAGTTGTTTGTGTAGAAATGATGAATTAATTTTACTAAGTATTTTAATTGTTGTGTTATGAATTCCATGATGTTAAATGGGGATTTAATGGTTAGAAATGGAGTTGTGATTGTTTGTGGATCATGGAAGGAGTTAGTGTGACATTAGTATGATTCTTGTATTTGTAGGAATAATGTTGCTAATATGTAGGTTGCAAATGTAATTCATGAAATTGGAAGTGAGACATTTGTTTGGAAGATTGTAAGTTGGGTCGTTGTGATTAAATTTGGAAGAAGGAAATGGGTTGTCATTGGTTTGTTAAATTTGGAAGGTGTCGGATGGAGTAGTATGTTAATTGAATCATTTGAAAATTATGTGAATTGAATTGAAATGTATTGAATTGAATAGAATTGGATATTAAAGTGTTGCTAGGATAATTGTTGATATTGTTGTGGATAGTTTGGCCGGGTTGAATTCCCGGATTGTTGTTGATTGAAATTGGTCAAGATACATTCTTGCGGACGGTGTATTTACAGGGGAAATGCTGCCGAAATTTCGGTAGACAAATGTTACTTTAAGATTCAACTTCTAAATGCCCTAATTAATGTTTGGTAAATGTGACCAAATGTAGATTTTGGAGAATCTGGAACTTGAATTTGGAGAAGCGTAAGAAGCGGAAAAGGTATGTAAGGCCTTACCCTTCCTTCTTTGGCATGTCTTAGACATAATAGGTCTGGATACGAGCCTCGGGGACAACTCTATTTCTAGAAATCCGAGTTTGAAATTGACCCTTATTCATTCAATAGAATTGAATTAGACACTCTATGTTTAATTGGAAAAGTAGCTTGAATATATGCAACTTTCACAAATGGAACCGGAATATTCTAAAACTTTCGTAGGTAACTCCATCAAGTCTAGGATTCTAAGGCATAATTTTCTTTCTAATAATTCGTAAATGTTTTCCAAAATGTCCATACTTTTCCAAGACAAAGGTCTATGACCTTGTAAGCTCTTATGACTACAACGACGGACATGCTTTTATAACGATAATGATGATGTCAAAGATAAGAATATGTCTATAATGTTCATGATGAGAATGGTTTCATGTTTGAAAGTCTCAAGTTATGGATTCAATATGAATATGAGAATATTGAGATAGTTCTTGACCCTTAATTCTATTCCTTGGTTATGACCCTATTTTCTAAAGATTTCACAGCATATGAATTGATGTCTATGATGTCCATGATTTCATTCTATGTCTTCTTTTAATGCTATTTTCCGTTAATAGTCTCGCCTTATAATCCTTGTTCCTCCAAGGTGAGACAAAGCGACCATGATTATTCCATAATGCGATCGGAGGTTACCGACCTTATGTCACTCCGATAGATACATGACTTTTTTTGGGCTCTCATGCATGCTACTATATGATATATGTATATGTATATGTATATGGGGAAGATGGGAAAAAGGGCAGAGCGTTATATACGCGTATCCACCTGATCAGTTGGTATTATATGACATGATATCGTCCTGACGCGGGATGCCCGGACGCGGGATATGTGGTTAAATGGATCGGAGCCGACGCCTCGACAATATGATATGTACTATTTTCTATATATATGAAAAGAAATGTTTGAAAAGAAAGTAAAGTATAATATATGGATCGGGCTGCACGTTCCGCAACAATGTATATGGATCGGGCTGCACGTTCCGCAGCACTAAGCATGCATGGTATCCGCCTAAAGGGCACTCAGATGTACAGGTTACTCTTTTACTTCCTGATATGCTCTATATTTTCTTTATATCATTACTCATGTTATGTATCCCTTGTATGTTACTATTCATGCCTTACATACTCAGTACATTATTCGTACTGACCCCTCTTTCTTCGGGGGCTGCGTTTCATGCCGCGCAGGTACACCAGATGAGTAGAAGCCATTATAGAAGACGTTCCAGCAGAGTTGGCAAGCCCTATTTGTTCTGGAGTGTTGCCGAGTCAGAGTATACGTGTTATGATTTCTGATTGCAGTTAGAGACTTTGCAGACAGAGTCGTGGGTATAGAGTGTCGATATTGTGATCGGCTCCACCAGCCGACGTGTCACTGTGTTATGTCATAAAGTCCATGTAATTGCAGATTCTGTTTGGTTTGAGTACGATGGAAAAAGAAAATTTTGAAAGCTTTATTATGTTTTTATTTTTTATTTTTATTGATGTAAGAGTCTAAGGAAGTTAAGTATGTAATATGAGTCAGCGGGTTCGCTCGGCTCCGAATATGGGGTCGGGTGCTCATCACACCCTAGTAAGGTCGGGGTGTGACATAAAATGCGGCTCAATCTTAGTCCTCCCAGTCAGTGCCTGATTCTGAGGAGCGTGAGGGAGACTAAGCCCCAGCTCCAGCACCTCCGGCTCCTCCACCGGATGCTTCAGGCTAAGATGTAAAAGAGGCCGTTCATTTGCTTACTCAATTGGTTGCTGCCCAGACTCAGCGGCAAAGTACAGGGCAAGGTGATAGGGCTGTTAGTGCAGGGGCCCGTGATTTCATTAGCTGGAACCCTCCGGAATTCTTTGGATCAAAGCCGGATGAGGACCCTCAGAATTTTATTGATGGAATGTTGAGGACGCTTCGCTTGATACATAATTCGGACACCGAATCGGTGGAGTTAGCGTCCTATAGATTGAGGAACGTTGCTATTCATTGGTACATGGTTTGGATGGCTTCACGGGGAGCCAATGCGCCTCCCCCGGTATGGCAAGAATTTGTTGATGCTTTCCTCCGACATTATTCTCCTCCAGAGGTTCGGCGAGCTAGAGCTGATAAGTTCTTGAATTTGAGGCTAGGAAGCATGAGTGCTTTAGAGTATAGTATCCGTTTCAATTCTTCGGCTAGGTATACTTCGACCATGGTAGCGGATATGGGTGACCGAGTGCATCGATTTGTGAAGGGCCTAGGGCCACATTTGATGGATAGGTGCTTGACTGCGTCCCTTTAGGACAATATGGATAGTTCACTCATTTAGGTCCATGCTCAAAATTTAGAAGAAAGCCTACAACAACAAAGAAGTGAGCGTGAGCATGATAGGGGACATAGCAAGAGGGCCAGATCTTCAGGTCCGATGAGTGAGTTTAGAGGCGGGTACAGATAACAGTTTTCTAGGCATTCAGGCCATTCTATGACTAGTGCGCCTCCACGGTTTTCAGGCCAGAGATTTGATAGATCTACTAGTTCCGGGCCGAGTCAGAGTTTTTCGGGATCTCAGTTCAGAGGTGATTCGGGTCAGGCGAGGCCACTCGTACCACGATGTTCCCAATGTGGGAAGTTACATGGAAGATTTAACTTATGGTGACAAAAAAGTCTCATAATTAGAAATGGTGACAAGTTTGACCAGCCAAGGTCAAACTTGTCTTAAAAATGTGATTAACTAAAATTGGGACTGAATTATAATTTTTAAAACTTATAATCTTTTACAAAATACACAAAAGCCCATACACATTATACAAAAAATTCTTCCAACCCACACACATTATACAAAAACTCCTTTCAACCCACTTCCCCCCACGACCCCAACTACTTGTTCATTTTTTTTTAAAAAAAGCAGTTCCCAGTTCCCTCGTCTCTGTCTCTCTGCGTTGCTGTTGCAAAAACCGGCGACCGGCGACCACCATTGTTGCTGCTCGTTCCTCTCTCTCCATTGCTGCTGCTGCTGCTCATTTCTCTCTCTCTCTCTCTCTCTCTCTCTCTCTCTCTCCATTGTTGTTGCTTCTCTATTCATTCTCAGGTAAACGTTTTTTTTATTCACTTGGTTCAAAAGTTAGGATTTTGAAATCAGAGTGTGAAAATGATGATTTTGGTTAGAGAAGATGAAGAAGAGCATGGGTTTTTCTTGAATGTTGTTTGTTTTGTTAGTAGTTTCGTGTATTTGTTGCACTTGTTGGGTTTGTGAGTTTGTATATAGTGGTTGTGGTTGTGGTTGTGAAATTATGGTTTTTGGTGCTGTTTTTGTTCTTCTTCTCCTTGTTGTTTTTAAAAAAAAGTCTTGCAATTTTGTTGATGTTTTCCAACAACTGAGGTTACCTGTTGCAGCAAATTCAGCACTGTTTGACAGTTGCAAACATCTGCTGAGGTTGCATGGTTTGGTGTATTTTGTTTAAGTTGTGAGTGAGATTTGTGATGGTTGTGTGTTTGTAGTGAAATATAGATGTTTTGTAGTTAAATTTAGATGTTTTTGCTATTGTTGTTGTTGTTGCTGTTGTAGCAAATTCAGCACTTGTTTGATAGTTGCAAACATCTGCTGAGGTTGCATGGTTAAAAAAATCCTATTTGGTGTATTTTGTTTAAGTTGTGAGTGAGATTTGTGATGGTTGTGTGTTTGTAGTGAAATATAGATGTTTTGTAGTTAAATTTAGATGTTTTGCTGTTGTCGTTGCTGTCATGCTATGGTTTAGGAAAAGTTTTGATTTTATCCAACAGCAGCTGGATAAAATCAAAATAATTGTTGAGGTTTTTGCAACAACTGAAGCAGTTGTTATAGCATATTAACAAGCTGTTGTAAAAAATCAAAATAGTTGCTAAGCTGTTGCTACTGTTTTTCTATTTCCAACAGATTAAGATTCTGCTGCAACAAGTAATAAGTTGTTGCAACAGCTTCGTATTTTGTTGCAACATATTATTAATCTGTTGCAATAACGGATTACTTGTTGCAACATATTCCTTTTTTACTTTGAATGTTGCACTAACCAACAACAACAACAACAACAACAACCCAGTGAAATCCCACAACGTGGGAAATGTTTCACTAACCAATTAAAACTATTTTTCTATCTCCTGTGTGTAGATAAAATGGCTCCAGTTAAAAGAAAAGGAGAGAAACCAACTGAGGGAGAAAGTAGTAAAAGAGCTAAGGTGCAAACACCAATAGATAAACTTGTGACTACTATTTGTCAATCAACAAATGAGGAAAGAGTTAGTGAAATTGGGGCTTCAGAAAGAGAGGAAACCCACGAAACCTCTATTGGGCATGAAGAAGAAAGTGATAAAAATGAACAAAGTGAAGAAACTAGAGAAGAAAGTGAAAAAGATGATGAAAACTCTGCTGAAGGAGATAAAGAAAATGAAGAAAATGCTGAAGGAGATGAAGAAGAAGAAGAAGGAGATGAAGAAGAAGAAGGAGATGAAGAAGAAGGAGATGAAGGGGATAAAGGAGCTGAAGGGGATGAAGGAGGTGAAGAAGATGCTGAAACTGAAAATGGTAATAAAGAAGAAGAAGAATCAACAGATCAGACTTTGGCCGAGTTAAGAAAAAAAAAGAAACATAATGTGGATGCCAATCTTGTTGAGTCTTCTAGTATTGCCACAGATCCCAATAGACCTTCGATTGAGGAAGTCGTCAAGAGTTTCAGCATTGAAAAGTACGGCGTGACGATGCCGCTGAATGGAAATAAAGATTTATCCGGTGATTTTGTGGTTAGATCAACCATGGGCAAGGGCTTTGACACCTTTAGGGGCATTCTCCGGCAGCAGGGTTTGGAGAATTTCTTTAGGGCTAGCTGCTTTGGGCTCTATTTAGATTTGCCTAAAGATACCGGTGCCCGATTTAAAATGACAATGGTTTCTGAGCTTTTGAAGCGTAAGATTATTTGTGATAGAAAGGATGAGATTTGTATCAATTACTGTGGCATGCCAGTTTTCTTTGGCATGAAGGAGTTTCCCATAGTTACCGGATTGAGATGTTATCCTTGTGAGCCTCTTCCTACTGTTGTATTAACCAAGCCAGCCCGGACGCCCAAGGCAGCCAAGAATGCAAAGGGTTCCAAAGCTAAGAATGATGTCTCTTTGGTAAACTAAGTGGGAAAGAGCTACATTCAAAAGAAATTGTTGCAAGACTTGGAGTCCAAAACATTCTCAAAAAAGCACATGGAGGCACTGTGCTTAGTTTGGTTTGTGCACAGGGTTCTTTGGGCAAGAGACGTAAACTACAACATATCGCTTGGATTGATTAAACTTGCTGAGGACTATGATGCTTTCAACAACTATGCCTGGGGTTTTCAAAGCTTTAACTTGGTTGTTGAATATTTGATGAAGGATTTGAAGCCAATGGGGAAGACACAAAACCTATATGGCTTCCCTTGGGCTTTCATGGTAAATTTTCTTTAATGTTTTACCTTTTAATTTTATTTTTATTTCAATCATTTTTTTGATTTTTGATGGCATTTTTTTTCTAGGCTTGGGCATTTGAAGCCATTCCTCACCTCAGGCATCAAGTCAAGGAATACTCCGAAGAAGTTACCTATCCAAGAATTCTTAGATGGCTCACTGCCAAGAACAACACAAAATTGAGTGTTGACCTTTTCAACCTCCCTAAGGAAGCTGTAAGCATTAGAACACAACAGATGACTAGGTGTTGCAACAACTTCTATAATCTGCTGCAACAAGTTATGCATCTGTTGGACAATGTCCAACAGATAATTAACCTGTTGCAACAAGTTACCCAACAGATGAATCTGTTATAACATGCAACTAGTTTTTTACAACAGATGAGTAGCCTGTTGCAACAAGTTACCCATCTGTTGGAAAATGTCCAACAGATGATAAACCTGCTGCAACAAGTTGACAATCTGTTGGACAATTTCCAACAAGTACCACAGCTATTGCAACATATCACTTTATTTGCTAATTTGATAACTTCTGAATCTGTTACAGTAAGTTTTTACAACAAGTACAATAATCTGTTGCAACAAATTACTAATCTGTTGTACAATATCCAACAGATGAGCAACCTGCTGCAACAAGTTACCCATCTGTTGGAAATTTTCCAACAGATGAGATACCTGCTGCAACAAGTTACCTATCTGTTGGACATTGCCCAACAGATGTGTAACCTTTTGCAATAACTTGATAACTTGTTTTAAATAGGTTTTACTTTTTATGATTTAGCACCATTATGATATATCTACTTTCTTGTTGTAGGTTGTGAACCCATGGCTTGTCCCAACAATAAGAGAGTTGGAGATGCCATGCCTTGTCACCTTTGTGCCCATAGAATCTGTGCTTGACAGATTGATTGATGGGTTCAAAGGGGAATTGGCTGGAGTGACAGCCATCACTAGGGTTGATGATGTTGTAGCTGGTGGTGGTGGTCATGTTGCTGGTGGTCATGTTGTTATTGGTGCTGGTGGTGATGTTGCTGTTGATGCTGTTGGTGGTGCTGATGATGTTGGTGGTGTTATTCAGCCTGTTAATGTTGTTGTTGTTGTTGGTGGTGGTGTTGGTGATGATGTCCCAGCAAGTATTGCTGGGGAAAAATTAAGAGATGATGATGCTAATATTGGTGGATTTACTCCAGTTCCTGGATTAAGTGATTTTTCCGAATTTGGTGGTAATTTTAGTGGTGGCGGATTGAGTGGTAGAAGATTTGCTGATGTTGGTGCCGGTACTTCTAAGGTGCCCTCATGTGCTTGTGAGTGCACCATTTGCAAGGACAAAATGGATAATTTGATTAGAAAGGTGGAGGAATTGGTGCAGGCCCAAGAAGCCACAAACACTTCTATGTAGAGGTTGATGTCCAAGAGGGGTATCAAACCATTAAAGAATCTTTCCTCACCTTATACTCTTGTTCATGTTCGGAGGAGGGGCAAAGCAATTGCCAAGACACTTGCATCAGTTAGATAAAGAAGATCTGTTTCTACTCCCAGTAAGTCAATTGAGACTCCTCTTCTTGATGTTGGGCCAAAAGTGCTAAAGAAGGTGGAAAATTTCAAGCCTGTACATGCCCAAAGAAAGAAAAAGGTTGAGACTGCAATCAAGTCCAAAAAGAGTGGGAGAACCATGTACTCAATGCATGAATTTGGAGTAGCAGACTTCAAGGCTCTAACAAGCATGGAAATTTGGTGGGAGGATTGGGTTAGTTTCAACACCTGTATATATCTATCTAATTCAGTATGTTGTTGCAACAAGTAGATAACCTGTTGCAAAAAGTTAACTAGCTGTTGCAACAGTTCCTTTATTTTGTTGAATCTGCTGCACCAAGTTAACTAGCTGTTGCAACAAGTAGATAATCTGTTAAATCTGTTGCACCAAGTAACTAAGTGTTTTACTACTTTTACTTTAGTATGTAGATGAAGTCCTGCTTCTAATGCGTATGAGGCAAATCAATTTCCCTGAGTACTATGATTCCATTGACATAATCCTGGACCTCAACTTTTACAACAACATGTCCAAGAGGTACGCAGAATTGACAAAAGAGAGTACAGTTCCAAATGTCGTGCCTCTGAAAGTTAGACTTGCTAAATTCAAGTGGGATGATAATATGGTCGATTATTGTAGGGGTGTCAGACCCTACCTGGGAGGCTTCTCGTGGGCTGGTGAAAAGAGGGTTTTAACAGTGATGAATATTAATGCCACACATTTTGTCACTCTCGAGTTCATGATTGAAGAGGGAGTGGTAAATGTGTATGACTGCAACGTTCCTGTCTACGAAGAATCTGATTTATTTTGTTTCATGGAGCCTGTAATGGAATTGTGACCCAAGTTATTGCAACATAGTGGAATGTTCGCACACTTGCATGCAAAGTTACTCAATGAATTGTGGGAATTCAATAGGCTACAGAATCTCCTCCGCAATCTCACTAGTAGGGCATGTGGTTCGTGGTCAATTGCTTTTATGGAGGCTTTGCTTACCGGCACAACTGTGATAAAACCCGAAAGTCTAATCAGCGACAACTCTGTAGGAAAGATGCAATGGATATGGACATTAGGTGTCATTGAAAAGGTGTTGGAGCCCTAAGATGGGTTGATAAACAATTCATTGATTTTGCGTTTTTTGGAGCCAAAATGTGGCCTATTGAACAATTTAAGTATATATTAGGAGTTTTTTATGACATTATGTAATTTAAGTATATATTAGGTGTTCAGTACTTTTCTAAGACATTTTGGTTAGTATATATTAGGTGTTCATTATTTAAGTTGTGTTCAATACATTATGTTCAGTGGTTTCAGTAGTTTTAAACAAGTCACAAAATCTAACAGCTGTTGAAGAAGTTGCAACAACTGACCCATTTGTTGTAACAAGTTTTTAATATGTTGCAACAGATGAGTAAGTTGTTGCAACAAGTAAGTAATTCGTTGCAACAGATGGTTCAGTTGTTGCAACATATGGGTCAGTTGTTGCGACAAATCTAACTGCTGTTGAAGAAGTTGCAACGACTAACCCATCTGTTGCAACAAGTTTGTAATCTGTTGCAACAGATAAGTCAGTTGTTGCAACAAGATGTAAATTTGTTGCAACAGATTGTTCAGTTGTTGCAACATATGGGTTAGTTGTTGCGATAAATCTAACTGCTATTTTAGAAGTTGCAACAAGTTGATAATCTGTTGTAACAAGTTTGTGATCTGTTGCAACAGATGAGTCAGTTGTTGCAACAAATCTTTCAATTGTTGAAGAAATTGCAACAACTAACCCATCTGTTGCAACAAGTTTGTAATCTGTTGCAACAGATAGGTTAGTTGTTGCAACAAGTTCATAATATGCTGCAACAAGTGCATTATCTATTATAATGGATGAGTAACCTGTTTAAAAGCTTCACATTTAGTAAACAATAAGTATCATTGGTTTTCGTTGTTTATGTCACGACCCAACCCCGTAGGCCATGACTAGTGCCCGATCTGGGCACTCAAACGCATTCTAGTATATGGCGGAAGCCGACAAGGCTTTATTTCAAATTTAGCTAATTTTTAGAAAAATTTTGGCAGAGTTTCCTTTGTTTTACGGACTATCCCATATATCCTGCACGCAGAAAATACCAACAAAGGCCACACAGGGCCAACAACGTAACATTTAAATATATGCGGACCGGCCGCCGCGGCGAATGGGACCGCCCAAACACAACATAAGCACCCAACTGTACAGAAAGATCCCAACCCACAACATGTCCACAGACCTCTAACAAACCGACATAATCCTATGACGGGACAGGGCCCCGCCGTACCCATGAACGAGAATATACATATATAGAAGTGACAGACTATACCAAAAGATGGCTCTGAATAAAAGAGCGCTCCAAGAATAGCAGAATGAGATCCTAAGCAGACGGATCAGCAAACCTGTCGTCGGTACCTGCGCGGCATGAAAACGCAGCCCCCGAAGAAAGGGGGTCAGTACGAAATATGTACTGAATATGTAAAGCCTGAGTTGCAGAAACAAAATCATAACTGGTGCAGAACATACAGAAAGTAAACGGAAAATCCAAAGTATCAGATACATATTTCCAAACCATGCAGAGTGTGTACAGAACATATGTCATATCAAATCCGGCCCCTGCCAAGGGACTCGGCAGACAGAACGTGGCCACCCTCCCGACGCTGGTGCCACAACACAGAAGAATCAGAATAGGGGCATAACCCCGTAACATAATATGTCATATCAGATGGCCATAGTAAATCATATCACAACCAACGTACATGGCACAGCATACTCCACAAACCCATGTACGCATATACCTGCCCCCTCACATCGAGGCACGGCGAACAATGCAGGGGGATTACGCTTGACAACATATCCTGGCCCGGGCTCAGTGTGGGAAACATTGGGGCATCCACGAATAGAGTCGTGAGAAACTAATGCAAGTAAAATATCATAAATGTTTCCATAGACTCGATGAGGCATATCAAAGACAAACCGATCCGATGAAGTCGGAAGGAATCATAGTAAATGAGTTTCGAGTATCAAAACAATTTATCAGACTTAATGGAATATTTAAAACCATATTAGTAGGTAATTAAAAGGGTAGTCAAAACATTTCTTTCAAAAATCGTTCAAAAAGGGGACTTTAGTACATTAAGGGCAAAACCGGGAATAGCGGGCCCACCTCGGAACAAGCAAGGCGGTGGGCTCAAATTGCGCCCTTTAAGCTTATGGGGTCACCTATAAAGGTTTTACGGACATTCTATAGCTTTCCAAGGAGTTTAGAGAAAGTTTGCATAATTTCAGGAAAAGCATATCAAAATGGTTCAATTCTACTGAAGGAAAAACTGAGATTTTCTCTTGCGGATTCCGATGGCCAAGAAGGTCTTTTGAGGCCCGAATCTGATCATAAAACACTTAAACATGCCAAAAGAAGGATCGGGGTAGCTTTACATACCTTTCACGCTCCTTAAGCCTTTCCAAACTCACTTCCCGTTTCGTCGAAAAACTGCAATTGGTCAAGTTTACCAATCGTGAGTTATGAATACCATTATTCCAACTTGAAGCATATTTGTCTACCGAAATTTCGGCAGCACTTCCCCTATACATATAGCACCCCGAGAATTCAACTCGGCTAGAAATCATCAACAACAACCCAAACGACAACATTAACATCAACAAAGAACATCAAAAACACAAATATCCTTCAACTAGTCCTTTTTTCTCACAAGTTGGCATAACCTTCATTCTAATCCAAACCTTCACTAATATCAATGATTTCACATCCATTATCACTCAAGATCATCACAATATAGATTTTGAGACATTTCATATCATTTTCCTTAAGTTATACACTTGATATACATAATATACAACTTTCCGCCAAAGTCATAATTTATGGTAAACATCAAATCTTTGGCATACAATTTCATAACAAGTTTCCAACTTCCAATTTCATCAATGATCATCATAATTCACAACCAAACAACTTCATTTCCTTAATGTCGGAAAATCATACTAAAACGACATAAGTTTCTACATTCCAATTCAATACAAACTTATATCATTCTAACTTCATTTACATCACAAGAGATCATCACAACAAAACTAACATATTAAACAAAATTAATTCATTGCCATTCTTATCTCCATACCACACGGCCAAATGCACCCATATATACCCACTTTGCAAACTTTCATATTTTTCATAATTTCTACTTATTCCTACATGCTACAACACACACACACACACATATATATATATATATATATATATATTCCAAAGTAAAAGGAGCAAGATCTTACCTTTGTTCTTCCAAGCTTTTTCACTAAACCCACTTGTTAATTTGAGGAAACAAGCTCCCTACCTTCCAAATTAGCTACACCAAGTTGTAAAGGGTACTAGAATTAGTGAAAATATCACAAAACAATAACTTTTGGATCAAAGGTTGATGGCAAGAAAATTTTCTTTCTTTTCTTTCTTGTAGCCGAAAATGGGGTGGTCTTTAGCTTCTTGATTTTTTTTTTCTCTACAAGTTGAAGATGACTTAGTCATCTCTTTTTTTTTAAGCCTTTCAATTAAAAACCCACTCATGGGCTTTGACCCATAAAGGGGCCGGCCACCCCCTCCAATTGGGCCTTAATTTTTTTTTTTTTTTTTTGCTCTTTCTAGCCCAATTAATTATGGCCCTATTTGTAATTCCCAAAACTAATTTCCGAAATTCCAATTTTTCCCTTGCCTTATTCCACACTTCCACAAAAATATTCTTTCATGCACAACTCTTGTGTTAAATGTAACCAATGATGACTTTATTTCATACAAGTCAAGATTATTTCTAATTTTTCCAAATGCGCGAAAATACGGGACATAACATCCTCCCCCCCTTTAGAACATTCGTCCTCGAATGTTAGATTGATCTTATAGGGTTTGAAATGGTTTTGGGGGAGTTTCTGTTTATAGACAGCACAATTAGTACACATTCATTATCGAAATGGAATTAAGCAAAGGTTCGGAATTACCTGAGGGTTCTGGGAACAAATGAGGATATTTCTTCTTCATCTCCTCTTCGGCTTCGCAGGTCATTTCCTCCCTATTATTATTCTGCCACAGCACCTTAACAGAGGCTACATCCTTGTTCCGGAGCTTTCTTACCTGGCGGTCCAAAATAGCTACGGGCTGCTCCTCATAAGATAACTGCTCCGTCACCTGAATATCATCCGCAGGAAATATTCTGGAGGGATCACCAATGCATTTGCGGAGCATAGACACATGGAATACCGGATGTACTGCTTCCAAATCAGATGGCAGGTCTAACTCATAGGCGACATTCCCAATTTTCCGCACGATCAGATAAGGCCCAATATAACGCGGACTGAGCTTACCCTTTCTGCCGAACCGCATTACGCCTTTCATAGGCGATACCTTCAGAAATACCCAATCACCAACCTGGAATTCCAAAGGGCGACGCCGTTTGTCAGCGTATGATTTCTGTCGACTCTGGGCTACCAATAGTCATTCCCGAATAAGTTTTACCTTATCAACGACCTGCTGGATCATATCTGGGCCGATTAATTCTGTCTCGCCAATATCAAACCAGCCGATAGGTGACCTGCATTTCCTACCATATAAAGCCTCGTACGGAGCCATCTGGATGCTGGAATGGTAGCTGTTATTATAAGAAAATTCAATCAATGGCGAGTGATCCTCCCAGCTACCTCTGAAATCAATAACACAGGCTCGCAACATATCTTCAAGCGTCTGGATAGTGCGCTCGGCCTGTCCGTCACTCTGAGGATGGAAAGCTGTGCTCAGGCTCAGCTGAGTCCCTAATCCTTCCTGAAAAGATCTCCAGAAGTTCGCTGTGAACTGAGCACCTCTGTCAGTGATAATAGATATAGGAACTCCATGAAGCTTCACTATTTCTTTAATATAAAGCCTGGCATAATCCTCGGCGGAATAAGTAGTTCTGACGGGGAGAAAATGGGCTGACTTTGTCAGCCTATCAACAATAACCCAGATGGAATCATACTTCCGTGGAGTGCGAGGCAACCCTGTAATGAAGTCCATATTAATGATCTCCCACTTCCACGTCGGAATTTCCATTTCCTGCAATAGTCCACCCGGTTTCTGGTGTTCAATCTTGACCTGCTGACAATTGGGACACTGGGCGACGAACTCTGCGATGTCCCGTTTCATGCCATCCCACCAGTATAAGCATCGGAGATCATGGTACATCTTCGTAGACCCAGGATGGACCGAATAGCGAGCATAATGTGCCTCGCTCATAACCTGCTGCCGAAGGCCTGCAATATCAGGTACACACAACCTGCCCCTAAATAATAAAGTCCCGTCCGGAGTGAACTCGAACGGAGTCTTCTCCTTATCATAGGCTGTGTCTCTGTACTGTGCCAAAACAGGATCTTCATATTGATGACGTTTGATATCTTCCTTAATAGATGATTCAGAAACCCCTCGGACAGAAATCCGTGTACCTCCAGAATCGGCCAGACGAACCCCAAGGTTAGCCAACTGATGAATGTCACGTACTATCTCTCTCCTGTCTGGCTGTAAATCGACCAAGCTGCCCATAGATTTCCGGCTAAGCGCATCTGCAACAACATTAGCCTTGCCCGGATGATACAGAATATCCACATCATAGTCTTTCAGGAGCTCCAGCCACCTCCGTTGCCGCAAATTAAGCTCTTTCTGTCTGAAAATATACTGGAGACTCTTATGATCTGTATAGATATCAACATGAACGCCATATAAATAATGTCTCCATATCTTCAGGGCATGGATCACCGCTGCAAGCTCCAGATCGTGAGTAGGATAATTCTTTTCATGCTTTTTCAATTGCCGAGAAGCATAAGCTATAACTCTACCGTGCTGCATCAATACACAGCCCAATCCCACGCCAGAAGCGTCACAATAAATAACATATCCATCGGGTCCCTCTGGAAGAGTCAGAACTGGGGCTGTAGTCAGCTTCTCTTTCAGCAACTGGAAGTTTCGTTCACAAGCATCAGTCCACTGGAACTTGGCTCCCTTCTGAGTTAGCCATGTCAAAGGCGCTGAAATCGAAGCAAACTTTTCCACAAATCTTCTGTAATAGCCTGCTAACCCTAGGAAACTACGTACCTCGGTGGGCGTCGTGGGTCTGGGCCAATTTTTCACGGCCTCAATCTTCTGTGTATCCACCCGGACACCATCAACTGCAATAATATGCCCCAGAAATGCCACTGAAGCCAGCCAGAATTCACATTTAGAAAATTTTGCATATAATTTTTGACGCCGAAGTACCCCCAATACCGCTCTCAGATGATCTGCGTGCTCTGCCTCGGATCGAGAATAAACCAGAATATCATCGATAAATACAATTACGAACATATCCAAGAATGGCCTGAATACCCGATTCATTAAATCCATGAATACCACAGGAGCATTAGTCAGCCCAAAAGACATAACTCTGAATTCATAATGCCCATATCTGGTCCGGAATGCTGTCTTAGGAATATCGGCCTCCCGTACCCGTACCTGATGATAGCCAGACCGAAGATCTATCTTCGAAAAATACTTGGCGCCCTGCAACTGATCAAACAAATCGTCAATTCTGGGGAGGGGGTATTTATTCTTTATGGTTACCTTATTCAGCTGTCGATAATCAATACACATACGCAACGACCCGTCTTTCTTACGCACAAATAATACCGGGGCTCCCCAAGGCGAAGTGCTGGGTCTAATGAAGCCTTTTTCTAACAGATCCTTCAACTGCTCTTTCAGTTCTTTCAATTCTGCCGGTGCCATTCTGTACGGGGGAATAGATATCGGCTGAGTATCTGGAAGCAAATCAATAGTAAAATCTATCTCCCGCTCTGGAGGAAGGCCTGGAAGCTCTTCTGGGAACACATCTGGAAATTCATTAACCACGGAAACTGACTGAAGAGTCGGCGTTTCTGCTGTCAAGTCTTGTACCCGAACCAGGTGATAAAAATAACCCTTTCTGATCATTTTCTTTGCCTTAAGGTATGAAATAAACTTACCTTTCGGCGATGCTGTATTACCGGCCCATTCTATAACTGGCTCCCCAGGAAACTGGAAACGAACTACCTTATTTTGGCAATCAACATTAGCATAACAGGAGGCTAGCCAGTCCATTCCCATAATAACATCGAACTCGACCATATCTAACTCCACCAGATCTGCCTTAGTGTCACGGCCACATACAATTACAGAACAGTTCTTATATACCTGTTTTCCTACAATAAAGTCCCCAATCGGTGTGGCTACCTCAAACGGATCTATAGGTTCAGATGTTATACCAATTTTACAAGCAACCAGAGGCGAAATATATGACAAAGTCGAACCTGGATCAATCAATGCATACACAGACCGAGAGAAAACCAATAATGTACCTGTAACGACATTAGGCGATGCCTCCTGATCCTGGCGGCTGGACAGAGCATAGATGCGGTTCGAAGGACCGCTAGTACCAGAAGCTCCACCACGGCCTCTTCCGCGACCCGCTAGTGCTGAAGTACCTGGCCCCGTAGGGCGCATAGCCACTGATGAAGATGAAGACCCGGCGGCTGATCCGGTAGGCTGCGCTGCACCACCCGAACTACCCTTATACGGGCAATCTCTCACAGAATGGCCCTGGCGGCCACAAGAAAAACATGCACCGGTGGCTCTGTAGCACTCCCCAGGATGGTATCTGCCACAGTAAGAACACTGAGGCCTAGGTGGCCTCGTCTGACCAGAACCCCTGTCTGTCCGCGAACCTGAAGCCCTGGAGCTCTGACCTGCTCCTGAATAACCTGGGCTATCAAATCTGTGACCTGTAGGCTGTGGAGGTGCGCTCTGTGCCGGCTGGGATGGATGTCTGCTAGGCTGCTGCGGCTGCTGAGGCTGCTGAGGCTGCCTGTCCCGAAAATCTCCAGAATACCCAGATGATCTGGCCCTCTTGGGCTGTCTCCGATCCTGGCCCCTATCAGGCTGACGCTCCCTATGCCGGTCCTCCATGCCCTGGGCGTGGGCCTGAATCCGGGCAATATCCATGCCGGGCTGAGCAGCCAATACCAAACAGCTGTCGACAAAATAACGGTCCAGGCCCATAATGTACCTGTGCATCCTGTCAGCCATAGTAGCTACCACAGCAGGTGCGTATCGGGCCAATGAGTCGAACTCCATACTATACTCTCGAACACTGCGACCCCTCTGCCTCAGCAATAAGAATCTGTCAGCCTTGGCCCGCCGTAACTCCGGAGGCAGAAAGTGGCTAAGCAAAGCCTGAGAAAAATCATCCCAAACTGCTGGGGAAGCGCCGTCGCCTCTGGATAACTCCCATGACTCGTACCAATTTGCCGCTACATCATACAACCGGTATGAAGCCAATGCAACTGACTCTGTCTCGGAAGCATTAATAAACTGTAAGGTGCGCCGCATCTTCCTGATGAACTCCTCGGGATCCTCCTCGGGCTTTGTCCCGAAGAACTCTGGAGGGCCACAAGTCAAGAACTCACGGGCTCTCGAACTGTCACGCCTGTAAGCCCGGTCACCTCCCAGTCCGTACCCCTGAACCTGTCCTGCCACAAGTCTAGTCAATAGCTGGACTGCCTCTCTCATAGTCTGATCCTCAGTCCTTGGCCGTGGAGCTGGAGGCTCAGGTACTGGAATCTCGGGAGCTGGCGGTGGAGCCGCCCCTCGACCTGCAGCTGCTGCTGCTCCAATCTCCTCTACGTGTGGCGGTGTGGAAGAGCCCTCTGCCGGGGGCAAAATATCAGGAGCAATATGAGCATGGGCCCTGGTAACCCTCTGGGCCCGACTAGTCTCTCCCACAGCTGCTGCCTTGGCCTTTTGGGCCGCTGTCGCCTTTTTTGGAGGCATAACTGCAAATGTAACAATTCGTTAGGGAGGAATCATCCTGATAACACAGCTCTATCGCACGATCTAAGACAGAAGGAAGGGTAGTATCCTAAATACCCTGTAGCCTCCCGTTTATAGGTGTGGTGCACAACACACCGATAAACAAGACTCTACTAGACACGGTCTGTAGACATTCCGAGGACGAACCGCTTTGATACCACTTTTGTCACGACCCAACCCCGTAGGCCATGACTAGTGCCCGATCTGGGCACTCAAACGCATTCTAGTATATGGCGGAAGCCGACAAGGCTTTATTTCAAATTTAGCTAATTTTTAGAAACAATTCAGCAGAGTTTCCTTTATTTTACGGATTATCCCATATATCCTGCACGCAGAAAATACCAACAAAGGCCACACAGGGCCAACAACGTAACATTTAAATATATGCGGACCGGCCGCCGCGGCGAATGGGACCGCCCAAACACAACATAAGCACCCAACTGTACAGAAAGATCCCAACCCACAACATGTCCACAGACCTCTAACAAACCGACAGAATCCTATGACGGGACAGGGCCCCGCCGTACCCATGAACGAGAATATACATATATAGAAGTGACAGACTATACCAAAAGATGGCTCTGAATAAAAGAGCGCTCCAAGAATATCAGAATGAGATCCTAAGCAGACGGATCAGCAAACCTGTCGTCGGTACCTGCGCGGCATGAAAACGCAGCCCCCGAAGAAAGGGGGTCAGTACGAAATATGTACTGAATATGTAAAGCCTGAGTTGCAGAAACAAAATCATAACTGGTGCAGAACATACAGAAAGTAAACGGAAAATCCAAAGTATCAGATACATATTTCCAAACCATGCAGAGTGTGTACAGAACATATGTCATATCAAATCCGGCCCCTGCCAAGGGACTCGACAGACAGAACGTGGCCACCCTCCCGACGCTGGTGCCACAACACAGAAGAATCAGAATAGGGGCATAACCCCGTAACATAATATGTCATATCAGATGGCCATAGTAAATCATATCACAACCAACGTACATGGCACAGCATACTCCACAAACCCATGTACGCATATACCTGCCCCCTCACATCGAGGCACGGCGAACAATGCAGGGGGATTACGCTTGACAACATATCCTGGCCCGGGCTCAGTGTGGGAAACATTGGGGCATCCACGAATAGAGTCGTGAGAAACTAATGCAAGTAAAATATCATAAATGTTTCCATAGACTCGATGAGGCATATCAAAGACAAACCGATCCGATGAAGTCAGAAGGAATCATAGTAAATGAGTTTCGAGTATCAAAACAATTTATCAGACTTAATGGAATATTTAAAACCATATTAGTAGGTAATTAAAAGGGTAGTCAAAACATTTCTTTCAAAAATCGTTCAAAAAGGGGACTTTAGTACATTAAGGGCAAAACCGGGAATAGCGGGCCCACCTCGGAACAAGCAAGGCGGTGGGCTCAAATTGCGCCCTTTAAGCTTATGGGGTCACCTATAAAGGTTCTACGGACATTCTATAGCTTTCCAAGGAGTTTAGAGAAAGTTTGCATAATTTCAGGAAAAACATATCAAAATGGTTCAATTCTACTGAAGGAAAAACTGAGATTTTCTCTTGCGGATTCCGATGGCCAAGAAGGTCTTTTGAGGCCCGAATCTGATCATAAAACACTTAAACATGCCAAAAGAAGGATCGGGGTAGCTTTACATACCTTTCACGCTCCTTAAGCCTTTCCAAACTCACTTCCCGTTTCGTCGAAAAACTGCAATTGGTCAAGTTTACCAATCGTGAGTTATGAATACCATTATTCCAACTTGAAGCATATTTGTCTACCGAAATTTCGACAGCACTTCCCCTATACATATAGCACCCCGAGAATTCAACTCGGCTAGAAATCATCAACAACAACCCAAACGACAACATTAACATCAACAAAGAACATCAAAAACACAAATATCCTTCAACTAGTCCTTTTTTCTCACAAGTTGGCATAACCTTCATTCTAATCCAAACCTTCACTAATATCAATGATTTCACATCCATTATCACTCAAGATCATCACAATATAGATTTTGAGACATTTCATATCATTTTCCTTAAGTTATACACTTGATATACATAATATACAACTTTCCGCCAAAGTCATAATTTATGGTAAACATCAAATCTTTGGCATACAATTTCATAACAAGTTTCCAACTTCCAATTTCATCAATGATCATCATAATTCACAACCAAACAACTTCATTTCCTTAATGTCGGAAAATCATACTAAAACGACATAAGTTTCTACATTCCAATTCAATACAAACTTATATCATTCTAACTTCATTTACATCACAAGAGATCATCACAACAAAACTAACATATTAAACAAAATTAATTCATTGCCATTCTTATCTCCATACCACACGGCCAAATGCACCCATATATACCCACTTTGCAAACTTTCATATTTTTCATAATTTCTACTTATTCCTACATGCTACAACACACACACACACACACACACACATATATATATATATATATATATATATATATATATATATATATATATATATATATTCCAAAGTAAAAGGAGCAAGATCTTACCTTTGTTCTTCCAAGCTTTTTCACTAAACCCACTTGTTAATTTGAGGAAACAAGCTCCCTACCTTCCAAATTAGCTACACCAAGTTGTAAAGGGTACTAGAATTAGTGAAAATATCACAAAACAATAACTTTTGGATCAAAGGTTGATGGCAAGAAAATTTTCTTTCTTTTCTTTCTTGTAGCCGAAAATGGGGTGGTCTTTAGCTTCTTGATTTTTTTTTTCTCTACAAGTTGAAGATGACTTAGTCATCTCTTTTTTTTAAGCCTTTCAATTAAAAACCCACTCATGGGCCTTGACCCATAAAGGGGCCGGCCACCCCCTCCAATTGGGCCTTAATTTTTTTTTTTTTTTTTGCTCTTTCTAGCCCAATTAATTATGGCCCTATTTGTAATTCCCGAAACTAATTTCCGAAATTCCAATTTTTCCCTTAGCCTTATTCCATACTTCCACAAAAATATTCTTTCATGCACAACTCTTGTGTTAAATGTAACCAATGATGACTTTATTTCATACAAGTCAAGATTATTTCTAATTTTTCCAAATGCGCGAAAATACGGGACATAACAGTTTACACCTAAATATGGGTGAATCAAGTAGTTCTCATCAAATTACACCAACGATCGCTCGATTTGGGAAGTATACGCTTAGTTGATCATATGTCCTGACTCAGAATACCATCAAATTGGTTAGGAACATTTAGTAAGCAATAAATATCATTGGTTTTCGTTGTTTACACCTAAATATGGGCGAATCAAGTAGTTCTCATCAAATTACACCAACGATCGCTCAATTGGGGAAGTATACGCTTAGTTGATCATATGTCCTGCCTCAGAATACCATCAAATTGGTTAGGGACATTTAGTAAACAATATATATCATTGGTTTTCGTTGTTTACACCTAAATATGGGTGAATCAAGTATTTCTCATCAAATTACACCAACGATCGCTCAATTGGGGAAGTATACGCTTAGTTGATCATATGTCCTAACTCAGAATACCATCAAATTGGTTAGGGACATTTAGTAAACAATAAATATCATTGGTTTTCGTTGTTTACACCTAAATATGGGTGAATCAAGTAGTTCGCATCAAATTACACCAACGATCGCTCAATTGGGGAAGTATACGCTTAGTTGATCATGTGTCCTGACTCAGAATACCATCAAATTGGTTAGGGACATTTAGTAAACAATAAATATCATTGGTTTTCGTTGTTTACACCTAAATATGGGTGGATCAAGTAGTTCTCATCAAATTACACCAATGATCGCTCGATTTGGGAAGTATATGCTTAGAATTTCCCATCAAATCAATGAAATTACCGTCTAATCCATTAAGGATGTTAGTAGATAAATATATTGATCACTAAATATCATTGAATCCCTTTGTTTAACACTAAATATCATTAGTTACCTCTGTTAATAACTAAACATATGTGACTTATATCCTAGTTGTTACAGTAATTTCATGATCTGTTGCAGCAATTACATAACTGCTGCAGCAATTGCATAATCTGTTGCAGCAGTTGCATAACCTGTTGCAACAAGTACATAATCTGTTGTAGCAGTTGTATAACCTGTTGCAACAAGTACATAATCTGTTGCAGCAGGTAACATAGCTGTTGAACAAGTCATATCACTTGTTGGATGAAACAACTCATTCTATTTGTTGGATGAAACAAGTTAAGGACTTTCTGCAACAACTCATTCCATTTGTTGTAAAAACTCAAAACACTATAGGAACTTACTGTAACAAGTCATGTCACTTGTTGGAAAACCAAGTTAAGTTAGTTGCTGCAACAAGTCCGATTACTGGCAAATTCCCAACAAGTTACACAGTTGTTGCAACAGAATTTTTACTTGGTGAAAACTGTTCAGAAATTGCAAACCACAGAACATACATTGGTGATTTGAGCAAGATCAACATATCATTTAAACCAATTTTACTAACAGAAACAACATAAAAATGTCATAAAATCCAATTTCACAAACACAAACAATAGTAATTATTATTACAAGACATTGCAAATTTAACAACTAGGGAACAATTCGGTTTGGGCATGTAGTTTTTTTTTATGGCTAGCTATTTTGCACATGGAGCATTTGTTTTTCCTCGTTGCAAGTGATTCCCCGATTCCACGCCTCCTCTTTGTCCGTCTTCTTCCCGGTTTGCTCGGATCAACATGTGGAGGGGGTATTTCTCTCTCTAAAATCTCCATAGGAACTTCCCAAGATTCTTCAGAAGGCACGGGATTCATTTCCTCACAGTATGCAATTATGTAATTCTCCACCCTGTAATATGGAGATGAGTAGTCATAAATCCGCCTTCCAAAGTATTCACCATATTGGACTCGAAGCGCTGCCATAGCATGTGGGCAAGGTATTTTGTCTAGGTCAAAAACTCTACAAGTACAAGATCTTCTTTGCAGATCGACTGCTGCAACTGAACCGTGGCCGATGACGCTGAACTTGTAGTTGGAAATTTGATGGGCCAGTAACTTATTACCTAAGTTGACAAATTTTGATATTTTTTTCCATTAAGGGAACAAAGATGGTTGGTGAGTCGATGAACTCCATACGCCTCTCATGAAATTTCTCAGTAAACCTCCTGTTTATGGAATCAAATAGAGCAGTAATGGAAAATTCTCTTTCAACATTGAACATTGAGTTCACCGACTCAGCAGCGTTTTTCGTCATAAAATTATACCTGACAAAACAAACATATTAGTGTTGGAGCATGTGGTTGAGGCTCAGCTGTGTCAAAAATCACAACAAGTACAATATCTGCCGCAACAAGTTACCTATTAGTTGCAGCAGATACGTTACTTGTTGGAAACAGAAATGTGAAAATACCTATTTTCGGGGCAGAATGCCGTGCTCCATCTGTGGAATCCAGCACGTTCAAGATGTTCGGCGGCCCCAGGAACCAAATCTCTGATTTGATTGAAATGGTCATTGAAGACATCAATATTGTACGCTTTTGCTGCTTTATAAAATTGAGATATGACCACCCCATTGTGAAAGGTGGTTCTCAGATTTTCCCCTAGGTGCCTCATGCAAAAACCATAATGACATGTATCGAAGACAATTGAAACCGCCTTTTTGATACTTGGATGTTTATCAGAAATTATGCATAACCCAGGGGTATCCTCTATATAGCTTCTCATTTGTTCAAAAAAATATTTGTACAAAGCATCACACTCCTTGTCCACTACACAAAATGCCACTGGAAAAATATGATTCTCCGTATCTTGTGCAACTGCTGACAACAACACTCCTTCGTACTTGCTCCTCAAGAATGTCCCATCGATAGCTATGACTTTTTTCATTTGTGCAAAACCAAGCATCCAAGCCTTATAGGCTACAAAAAAGTACTTGAACTTTCCATTTTCATCAACCTTCAATGCCGTCTTACTTCTTGGATTTGCAGAACAAAGCATATAACGGTACACATCAAGCACCGCATACCCGTGCTCATGTGTCCCCCTTGTCAAAGCCTTTGCAATCTCCATGCCCTTCCAGACCTTCCAATAACTTACCTTACAACCCAAATCTGTACGGATTGATTGACTCATATCTTTTGTAGATGGGCCTTTACCGTAAGGAAACTTATCTTTGAAGTATTCACCAATGACTTTCGCAGTAACGTGTGGATTATGGCTCGTAATGTGCTCAGAACCACATGTGTGATGCTTTATGTAGGTTTTGATACAAAATCTATCAGAACTTAAAAGCTTCACAGCCCTCAGCCACCACTTGCACTCTGGATGTACACATCTGAAGCAATACACAGTACGCAAATTAATCACCTTCTTGATTCTAAAATCTTTCTTCAAGCAAGCAAGTTTCAACCAAGTGGCTAGTTCTTCCTTGTTCTTGAATGACATTTCTTTATAAAAACCTGTTTCATCATCTTGAACATGGCTAGACTGTATTGATTGTGTAGTGCCCACTGTATTGCTCGTAACTTCGGGTATAGGAATCGGGTCAGCCCCACTTCCATTATCTGGGATATCCACATCCACCCAATCTAATTCATCATTTAACACATCTTGTTGGTCTTGAGATAAATTGTGGTTCTCTACCGGGCTTCCAACAACGTATACCCTTAAAATGGGCCTAGCTACATCATTCAAATAAGCACGCAAACGAACCTGATCAGTTATCTTAAATGGCAAGACCCTCTGATTTTAAAAAAAGCTGTGCATGTAAGTGATGGCAAGATCTTTTGGTTCACAAGTTAATTCGCAATAGGTGATGATTAGGTTCACAAAATCATCGAACATAACATCTCTCTGGACAGTCATCGCTATCGTCTCTAACATGTCACTACCCTTCCATCGCCAAATATATCGATTGTTCTTCTCGATCCATTCACCATGGCAATCAACCTCTATTGTTACTGAGTCCCCCATTAGTGGTGTTCGAGGTACCTGAAGATATTTTGTTTAACGAAATATTAGTCCTGAGAGTACATACCAATCTATAACAAAATGAAACAGCTGCAGCAGTTGTTCCAACAGATTATTGACTTGTTGGAACAAGTGGACTACTTGTTGCAACAGGTAATAAAATTGTTGCAACAAGTCACTAATCTGTTGGAGTCAGCTTCAGTTTTTTTGGGGTAATTTTTCAGACTGTTGAAGATGTCCAACAGATTATCGAGTTGTTGCAACAAGTGTATTACTTGTTGCAACGAGTAGTACACTTGTTGCAGCAAGTCAATAATCTGTTGGAAGCAGCTTTCGTTTTTTGGGTTCTGTTTCAGACAAAAATTGAAGCTGACTCCAATAGATAGTTGAGTTGTTGCAACAAGAGGAACACCTATTGCAACAACTATACAACTTGTTGCAGTAAGTCAATAATCTGTTGGAAGCAGCTTCAGTTTTTTGGGTTACGTTTCAGACAAAAATTGAAGCTAACTCCAACAGATAGTTGAGTTGTTGCAACAAGTGGAACACCTGTTACAACAACTATACAACTTGTTGCAGCAAGTCAATAATCTATTGGAAGCGGCTTCAGTTTTTTGGGTTCTGTTTCAGACAAAAACTGAAGCTGACTCCAACAGATCGTTGAGTTGTTGCAACAAGTGGAATACCTGTTGCAACAACTCACTCAGTTGTTGCAGGTTATTTATTTAACAATTACAACAACTTCATAATCTGTTGTAGAAGTTGCAACAAACACATTATATGTTGCAACAACTACAACAACTATTGTAAGTTGTTGGAAAATCAGTAGATTTATACCCAGGTGAAAAATTCAAATAAAACAGCATTGTTGTACTTACCAAATGAGCGAAAAACACTTATGAAGTAATTTCCAGTGCTACACTGTTACACCCCGGAACTTTAGGTTGTTGAGCAGTGAGGGGACTAACGCAAGTTAAGGTGTACATGATGTCCCTACAAGTAAGTAGGGATACTTAATAATCCTAATTAAGATTCCAAATAAGTTAGCGGCAAGGGAGAAAAGTTCGTTAAATGAAACTTCACTGCAGTTCTGCGAAAAGGGGGTTCGACGGTCGTTCTTTGTACCGTCGGACGGGCGGACGATTCGTCGATTGCGCCGTAGAATCGAGCTAGAGCGAAGACCATTCGACGAAGAGATCGACGCTCCATCGATCAGTTCGACGAACCGTCCTTCTCACCATAAAATGGTTCGTTTTCAATTTCTGGGAGAACCAATTAGAGAATGGAAAGGGAATACTGCGTCACCAAAAGGTAGGTTTATTTCCTATCTAAAGGCAACGAAAATGATCACAAAAGGATGAATTTATCATCTAGTTCGACTTCAAGATGTAGAAGCTGAACCGCCGACTCTTCAGTCAGTTCCCGTAGTGAATGAGTTTCCGGATGTATTCCCAGAAGAGCTTCCAGGCCTTCCTCCCGAGCGGGAGATTGATTTTTCTATTGATGTGTTGCCAGACACTAAGTCTATATCTATTCCTCCTTATAGAATGGCTCCCGCAGAATTGAAAGAGTTGAAGGAGCAATTGAAAGACTTGCTTGAGAAAGGCTTTATTAGGCCTAGTTCATCCCCATGGGGAGCACCTGGATTGTTTGTCCGAAAGAAAGATGGCTCCTTGAGAATGTGCATTGACTATCGGCAATTGAACAAGGTGACGATTAAGAATAAATATCCTCTTCCGAGGATTGATGACTTATTTGATCAATTACAAGGTGCCAAATGGTTTTCAAAGATAGATTTGAGGTCCGGGTATCATCAAGTGAGAGTTAGGGATGAAGATATCCCTAAGACAACCTTTAGAACAAGATATGGCCATTTTGAGTTCTGGGTAATGTCATTTGGGCTAACTAATGCACCGGCAGTATTTATGGATTTGATGAACAATGTGTTCAGGACCTTCCTAGATCTATTTGTGATTGTAGTCCTCGACTAAATCTTTGTGTATTCTAGATCCGAGGCAGAGCATGCGGATCATTTGCGTACTGTCCTTAGAGTTCTTCAAACTCGAGAGTTGTTTGCAAAATTTTCTAAGTATGAGTTTTGGTTGAACTCAGTGACATTTTTGGGGCACATTGTTGCAGCCGATGGTATTCAGGTAGATAGCCAAACGATTGAGGCCGTGAAGACTTGGCCAAGGCCCACGACTCCTACGGAGGTTCGTAGCTTTCTGGGTTTAGCAGGTTATTACAAGAGATTTGTTGAAGGTTTTTCTTCTATTTCTGCACCTCTCACAAAGTTGACCCAGAAATCAGCTAAGTTTCAATGGACAGATGCTTGTGAACGTAGTTTTCAAGAGCTAAAAGATAGATTGACTTCTGCCCCCGTCCTGACACTTCCAGAGGGATTGGAAGGTTATGTTGTTTATTGCGATGCTTCAGTTATTGGGCTAGGTTGTGTGTTGATGCAACATGGTAAGGTGATTGCGTATGCTTCAAGGCAATTACGGAAACATAAGAAGAATTATCCAACCCATGATCTAGAATTGGCTGCAGTGATTCATGCATTAAAGATGTGGAGACATTATTTATATGGTGTCCATGTGGATATTTATACAGATCATAAGAGCCTTTAGTATATTTTCAAGCAGAAAGAGTTGAATTTGCGGCAACGACGATGGTTGGAATTGCTAAAAGATTATGATGTTGATATCCTATATCACCCTGGAAAGGCAAATGTTGTGGCTGATGCTCTTAGCCGGAGATCCATAGGAAGTTTGTGTGATTTACAACCAGAGAAAAGAGAATTGGCTCGTGAGCTCCAGCAGTTAGCTAGTTTAGGAGTTCGAGTATTGGACTCAGGTAGCAGGGGAACTACCATTCAGAATTCAGCAGTCTCGTCACTAGTAGTGGAAGTGAAGGAGCGACAATGCGAAGTTCCCATGCTAATGCATTACAGAGATACAAGCCCTCAGAAGGAGAAGTCATCATTTGAGATTTCAGGAGACGGAGTTCTCCGATGCCGAGGCAGATTGTGTGTTCCTGATGTGGCAGATTTATGCCACCAAATATTGAGAGAAGCCCATTGCTCCCGTTATTCTGCCCACCCCGGAGCAACGAAAATGTACCATGATCTTAAATCTATATATTGGTGGAATGGAATGAAGAAAGGAATAGCGGAATTCGTAGCTTAATGTCCCAACTGTCAATAAGTGAAAATCGAGCACCAAAATACGGGGTTGGGTCGTGACAGAAGTGGTATCAGAGAAGTTCGTCCTTGGAGTGTCTACAGACCGTGTCTAGTAGAATCTTGTTTATCGGTGTGTTGTGCACCACATCTATAAACTGGACGCTACAGGGCATTTAGGATGTTACCTTTCTTTCATATCACAGATCGTGCGATAGAGCCCAGTCATAGGAAATGAAATTCTTTATACTAACATTTGATTTCAGCTGAAGAACGGCATCGACAGAAGAAAGTGTTTGACGATATTGGAAGTTCCAAAGTACGCAGGTAAGCAAAGGTACGAAAGGTATATGTCGAGTAAGGTATGGAAGTGCGATTGAAATGTAAAGTTGAAAATTGAAAGAGAAAGTATAACAGGTGCAGTTTGAGTAGGGCATACGAGTTATGTTCATCATTTTTATATTGTTGTTGATATTGGGAGCTCTGTGTGGCTATGACACGATATGATATATACGTATAAATGTTGGCCCTGTGAGGCATTGTTGGTATTTCCTGCGTGCAGGCTTTGGGATAGTAAGAAGTACAGAGAAAACTCTGCCCAAATTTTCCGAGAAATAGAAAAAGAGAATGAGGTATAGGTTTGTAATATGTTTTGAAAGGTTGTGTCAATAGTAAGGATAGGATTTGACTAAGTTTCCAATATGGATGACTTCGAGAAATAAGTCGACTACCGAATCGATGGTAATAGTAATTAGGAAGTCGATATCGATATGGTAAAAAGAAGAATTTGGAAAGGGTTTATGATACTAAGAGATGATTTAGAAAAGGCTGGATAATCTTGATAAAGTGTTATAGTAAGGTACCAACTGAATTGATAAGCAGGGATAAATTATGACGAGTTTATAGTAAAAGAAGTAGTAGTATGATTAAGATGAGAGTACAGAGAAAAACGAATTGTGACGGATGCGAATGCATTGGTAAGACAGGCTGTGAGGTGGTGAAGGATAAGATTGACTAGGAAGGGTAACAGGTTAAGTATGCTTATACAACACTAATTTAACATTCGAGGACGAATGTTCCTAAGGGGGGAAGTATGTTACACTCCATAATAATCCGTGCTACTTGAAGTAAAACAAGAAAAAAATGAGTTATGAAGGTTCAAGGAAAGTTAGTCGAGTTAGTAAGAATATCGTTATATATATGGTTGCCTTAAGTATCCCGAGGTGACATGGTAACCTAAAGGATTTGAAATCATGTTATGAGTATGTATATGAGTGTGTATATGTATGTATAAGAGGTTACATGAGGTTGGAAGAGGATTAGAAGTTAAATGAAATGAATCGGAACAACTTCAGTAAACATTTCGGACCCGATTTTAGCCTATATTGTAGGAGGCATATCTCCTAGCATATGAGGAGTTTTAAGGTATTTCAAAAGCCTAAAAGTAAGTTCATCGAGTCTAGTTTCTAACGCAACAAACCGCTCATCAAAATGATATCGGGATAAGGAGATATGGACGATTCAATTTGGGCTGGCAGGGCAGCAAGTTTGGACCCGACCCAAACACTCATATTTCGGCCCATGAGGCCCATTAAACTTAATATATAAGCCACCACTTTTCCCTATATCACTTCACACGACTTAAACAGATCCAAGAACCCTTATTTTCTCTCCCAAACCCCCTTTCTAATTGAGCCATCATATAAGCTAAATCCTAGACCCTTGACATGATATTAGTTAAAGAGAAGTTGTAGCCTACGTTTTCCTTGTGTTGTAAGCAAGAAGCTGGAAAGAGGAACAAGATTCTTGAAGATTCTGATTGTTAAAGGTAATTTCAACCTCCTACTCATGTTATTAATTTGGATTAAAGGTTTAATATGGTGTATACATGGAGGAAACGTTGATATACAAGCGATATATGGACTTAGATGTTATCGTAAGTTAGGGACTGTTGTTGTTGAAGTTGAAGTGGGCTGTGTGCTATAAACTTAGGTGAAATGATGCTTAATATTCTTGTACATGTATTGGAAATGGATTGAATGTGTTGTAGTATGGATAAATGAATGAAAATCATGAAGTTGTTGTAGTTGTGTTGAAGCCGTGTGAGGGGGCTGTTTTAGAGGAATTTGTGGACTGTTTTGTGTCACATTTTGATTGTTGTTGTTATGGAAATTGTGGTGTATTGTGTGCATGTTGAATATGTGAATTAAGGTGTTAAAGAAATGAATTATGTTGAAGCATATAAGCAGTCCAAAACAGTGGACTGTTTTAGTGCTAGAGGTGAATTTGTATGTGTTGAGTGTTGATTCTTGTTGTGAACGTTTAGTGAAAGTGAAGTGCAATGATTCAGGTCGAAATTGGAATGAATTGTGGGCTGTTATAAGAATGTAAATGATGCTAAAACAGTTCCAAGGATCATGAAAGTAATGTCATTAAACATGTTGTTGTCGTTGTAAGGTTTTAGTGTCGACAATGTAGCTATTTGCGTACGAATTTGGTGATATATTTATCTTGTGACTGCTGGTCGTATTTTACTGAAATTATATGAAATGAAGACATGAAATAATGTGTAAGAATCATATGTGGTTTGCTTGGTATGTTCGTAAACGTTTGCAAGAATTCCGGGCACCTTTATGTTGTTGGTTAGGGACTGTTTTGGGCGTGTTGATTGGTTAGGGACTGTTTTGGGCGTGTTGTGGTTACGAACTGTTTTGGACATGTTGTATTCTTTAAATTGGAAATACTAATGATAGTTAAGAATATATATTGTATTTACGTTGTTTGGGTTGTTGTAAAGTTGTTACACGAAAACGTTAAGGCTACAGATTATTAGGAGTAACTTGAGAATGTAGTAGCCGTATGTGAATCGTTATGGAATGTTGTGAATGTGGGCTATTTGGAATGTTATGTGGGCTGTCCGGATTGGTATTGAACATATGATTATTGATGTTGGGTGGTTGTATGTAGTTGATTTGAATGCGAACGAAACGTCGTCTAAATGTTTAGACGGGATTGTTGACGTTAAAGTACGTATTGAATTCCCTCGTAGACTAATTGTAGCTCTTGATGTCTTGATATAGGATAAGTGTTTTTGGGCAGCAAGTACAAGTTATAATACGACTAAACGCTAAAGGTATGTAAAGCTTATTCCTTCTTTTCTTGGCATGTCCTAGACGTAAGTATGAAATGATATGAACCTTGGGGTAAATTCTATTCTCTAGTTCCATGCATGACTTATGATTCTATATTTCCTTAATGCTATTGTCACGAGCCTACTACATGATTGACTAATGAATGATGTATAGAAGTTCCTACTCTTAAAAGAATGGCATGAATAGAAGTATACTTCATTTTCAAAAGCTACATCATGAAAATTGATACATGTACATGAAAGCTGAAACGTTCCTTGCTATGGCTTATAATGAGAGTTGAAAAGAATTGAATATGATTATTATCCCAATACTTTAGAGCTGGTTAGTTGCTTATCTATTGAGTCTCAAAAGATACATTTCATATATGTGGTTGCTTATTATTCTGCTCGTGCTTATCGCTATATCCTTCACTGAGTCCCGGGCCAGGACACGTTCTCGTGCGCACATCTACTATATTATTACCGAGTCCCTCATTAAAGGGCCGGGACACGTATATGTTTATGTTTATGATGCTATGACTATATTTACCGTGTCCCTCACTAGAGGGCCGGGACACGTTATATATATATGATGATATGATGATGTGATGATATGATGATATGGAGATGGTGGCCAGGAGGGCATATATATTCCTTATTACCGAGTCCCTTACGAAAGGGCCGGGACACGTCTATGTGCATGTTTATGATACTATGATTTTAATTACCGAGCCCCTCACTAGAGGGCCGGGACACGTATACATGTTATATACAGAATGATTATGCAGCTTTGATTACAAAACACTATATTGACATTGATATGAGAATGATACAGATGAAATATGTTCAAAGGCAAGTCTTTATGAAATTCTGTTAGTTGCATTGAGTCCTATACATCTTATCTCAGTATGAGTCTATCACTATGTTTCATGTTTTACATGCTCAGTACATATTCTGTACTGACCCCCTTTCTTTGGGGGGCTGCGTTCATGCCCGCAGGTACAGACGTTCATTTCGGAGATCCGCCAGCTTAGGACACTTATTCAGCTATTTTGACTGCTCCTTTGTTCCGGAGCCTAGCTTGTGGTATAACTCCCTTATGCTGAATTCATATGAGTTTATTTGCGTACGGCGGGGCCCTGTCCCGCCATATGATACGGTCATTACTCTTAGAGGTCTGTGGACATTTGTGTGGGTCTGTTTATGGTTGTTGACGCGTTTTATGATTATGACATATGTTTGGGGCGTACCCATTCGTAATGGCAGCCTTGTCGGCTTGCATATATATGTATGTTTGGTATGTTGCATATCGTGGCAGCCTTGTCGGCTTGCGTAGGAATTTATATATGTTGTTTAAAAATTTTAATTATTCAGGAGACAGGTGCCTACGACATACAAAAAAAAATATTTTGACAGCTTTAAAACAACACCATACCTTTTTATACAAATAAGTTCATGACATACTAGTTATAAATGATTATAGTTAACAAGTGACATGAGTGTCCAATTCGGGCACTAGTCACGGCCTACGGGGTTGGGTCGTGACAGAAGTGGTATCAGAGTAGTTCGTCCTTGGAGTGTCTACAGACCGTGTCTAGTAGAATCTTGTTTATCGGTGTGTTGTGCACCACATCTATAAACTGGACGCTACAGGGCATTTAGGATGTTACCTTTCTTTCATATCACAGATCGTGCGATAGAGCCCAGTCATAGGAAATGAAATTCTTTATACTAACATTTGATTTCAGCTGAAGAACGGCATCGACAGAAGAAAGTGTTTGACGATATTGGAAGTTCCAAAGTACGCAGGTAAGCAAAGGTACGAAAGGTATATGTCGAGTAAGGTATGGAAGTGCGATTGAAATGTAAAGTTGAAAATTGAAAGAGAAAGTATAACAGGTGCAGTTTGAGTAGGGCATACGAGTTATGTTCATCATTTTTATATTGTTGTTGATATTGGGAGCTCTGTGTGGCTATGACACGATATGATATATACGTATAAATGTTGGCCCTGTGAGGCATTGTTGGTATTTCCTGCGTGCAGGCTTTGGGATAGTAAGAAGTACAGAGAAAACTCTGCCCAAATTTTCCGAGAAATAGAAAAAGAGAATGAGGTATAGGTTTGTAATATGTTTTGAAAGGTTGTGTCAATAGTAAGGATAGGATTTGACTAAGTTTCCAATATGGATGACTTCGAGAAATAAGTCGACTACCGAATCGATGGTAATAGTAATTAGGAAGTCGATATCGATATGGTAAAAAGAAGAATTTGGAAAGGGTTTATGATACTAAGAGATGATTTAGAAAAGGCTGGATAATCTTGATAAAGTGTTATAGTAAGGTACCAACTGAATTGATAAGCAGGGATAAATTATGACGAGTTTATAGTAAAAGAAGTAGTAGTATGATTAAGATGAGAGTACAGAGAAAAACGAATTGTGACGGATGCGAATGTATTGGTAAGACAGGCTGTGAGGTGGTGAAGGATAAGATTGACTAGGAAGGGTAACAGGTTAAGTATGCTTATACAACACTAATTTAACATTCGAGGACGAATGTTCCTAAGGGGGGAAGTATGTTACACTCCATAATAATCCGTGCTACTTGAAGTAAAACAAGAAAAAAATGAGTTATGAAGGTTCAAGGAAAGTTAGTCGAGTTAGTAAGAATATCGTTATATATATGGTTGCCTTAAGTATCCCGAGGTGACATGGTAACCTAAAGGATTTGAAATCATGTTATGAGTATGTATATGAGTGTGTATATGTATGTATAAGAGGTTACATGAGGTTGGAAGAGGATTAGAAGTTAAACGAAATGAATCGGAACAACTTCAGTAAACATTTCGGACCCGATTTTAGCCTATATTGTAGGAGGCATATCTCCTAGCATATGAGGAGTTTTAAGGTGTTTCAAAAGCCTAAAAGTAAGTTCATCGAGTCTAGTTTCCAACGCAACAAACCGCTCATCAAAATGATATCGGGAAAAGGAGATATGGACGATTCAATTTGGGCTGGCAGGGCAGCAAGTTTGGACCCGACCAAAACACTCATATTTCGGCCCATGAGGCCCATTAAACTTAATATATAAGCCACCACTTTTCCCTATATCACTTCACACGACTTAAACAGATCCAAGAACCCTTATTTTCTCTCCCAAACCCCCTTTCTAATTGAGCCATCATATAAGCTAAATCCTAGACCCTTGACATGATATTAGTTAAAGAGAAGTTGTAGCCTACGTTTTCCTTGTGTTGTAAGCAAGAAGCTGGAAAGAGGAACAAGATTCTTGAAGATTCTGATTGTTAAAGGTAATTTCAACCTCCTACTCATGTTATTAATTTGGATTAAAGGTTTAATATGGTGTATACATGGAGGAAACGTTGATATACAAGCGATATATGGACTTAGATGTTATCGTAAGTTAGGGACTGTTGTTGTTGAAGTTGAAGTGGGCTGTGTGCTATAAACTTAGGTGAAATGATGCTTAATATTCTTGTACATGTATTGGAAATGGATTGAATGTGTTGTAGTATGGATAAATGAATGAAAATCATGAAGTTGTTGTAGTTGTGTTGAAGCCGTGTGAGGGGGCTGTTTTAGAGGAATTTGTGGACTGTTTTGTGTCACATTTTGATTGTTGTTGTTATGGACATTGTGGTGTATTGTGTGCATGTTGAATATGTGAATTAAGGTGTTAAAGAAATGAATTATGTTGAAGCATATAAGCAGTCCAAAACAGTGGACTGTTTTAGTGCTAGAGGTGAATTTGTATGTGTTGAGTGTTGATTCTTGTTGTGAACGTTTAGTGAAAGTGAAGTGCAATGATTCAGGTCGAAATTGGAATGAATTGTGGGCTGTTATAAGAATGTAAATGATGCTAAAACAGTTCCAAGGATCATGAAAGTAATGCCATTAAACATGTTGTTGTCGTTGTAAGGTTTTAGTGTCGACAATGTAGCTATTTGCGTACGCATTTGGTGATATATTTATCTTGTGACTGCTGGTCGTATTTTACTGAAATTATATGAAATGAAGACATGAAATAATGTGTAAGAATCATATGTGGTTTGCTTGGTATGTTCGTAAACGTTTGCAAGAATTCCGGGCACCTTTATGTTGTTGGTTAGGGACTGTTTTGGGCGTGTTGATTGGTTAGGGACTGTTTTGGGCGTGTTGTGGTTACGAACTGTTTTGGACATGTTGTATTCTTTAAATTGGAAATACTAATGATAGTTAAGAATATATATTGTATTTACGTTGTTTGGGTTGTTGTAAAGTTGTTACACGAAAACGTTAAGGCTACGGATTATTAGGAGTAACTTGAGAATGTAGTAGCCGTATGTGAATCGTTATGGAATGTTGTGAATGTGGGATATTTGGAATGTTATGTGGGCTGTACGGATTGGTATTGAACATATGATTATTGATGTTGGGGTGGTTGTATGTAGTTGATTTGAATGCGAACGAAACGTCGTCTAAATGTTTAGACGGGATTGTTGACGTTAAAGTACGTATTGAATTCCCTCGTAGACTAATTGTAGATCTTGATGTCTTGATATAGGATAAGTGTTTTTGGGCAGCAAGTACAAGTTATAATACGACTAAACGCTAAAGGTATGTAAAGCTTATTCCTTCTTTTCTTGGCATGTCCTAGACGTAAGTATGAAATGATATGAACCTTGGGGTAAATTCTATTCTCTAGTTCCATGCATGACTTATGATTCTATATTTCCTTAATGCTATTGTCACGAGCCTACTACATGATTGACTAATGAATGATGTATAGAAGTTCCTACTCTTAAAAGAATGGCATGAATAGAAGTATACTTCATTTTCAAAAGCTACATCATGAAAATTGATACATGTACATGAAAGCTGAAACGTTCCTTGCTATGGCTTATAATGAGAGTTGAAAAGAATTGAATATGATTATTATCCCAATACTTTAGAGCTGGTTAGTTGCTTATCTATTGAGTCTCAAAAGATGCATTTCATATATGTGGTTGCTTATTATTCTGCTCGTGCTTATCGTTATATCCTTCACTGAGTCCCGGGCCAGGACACGTTCTCGTGCGCACATCTACTATATTATTACCGAGTCCCTCATTAAAGGGCCGGGACACGTATATGTTTATGTTTATGATGCTATGACTATATTCACCGAGTCCCTCACTAGAGGGCCGGGACACGTTATATATATATGATGATATGATGATATGGAGATGGTGGCCAGGAGGGCATATATATTCCTTATTACCGAGTCCCTTACGAAAGGGCCGGGACACGTCTATGTGCATGTTTATGATACTATGATTTTAATTACCGAGCCCCTCACTAGAGGGCCGGGACACGTATACATGTTATATACAGAATGATTACGCAGCTTTGATTACAAAACACTATATTGACATTGATATGAGAATGATACAGATGAAATATGTTCAAAGGCAAGTCTTTATGAAATTCTGTTAGTTGCATTGAGTCCTATACATCTTATCTCGGTATGAGTCTATCACTATGTTTCATGCTTTACATGCTCAGTACATATTCCGTACTGACCCCCTTTCTTTGGGGGGCTGCGTTCATGCCCGCAGGTACAGACGTTCATTTCGGAGATCCGCCAGCTTAGGACACTTATTCAGCTATTTTGACTGCTCCTTTGTTCCGGAGCCTAGCTTGTGGTATAACTCCCTTATGCTGAATTCATATGAGTTTATTTGCGTACGGCGGGGCCCTGTCCCGCCATATGATACGGTCATTACTCTTAGAGGTCTGTGGACATTTGTGTGGGTCTGTTTATGGTTGTTGACGCGTTTTATGATTATGACATATGTTTGGGGCGTACCCATTCGTAATGGCAGCCTTGTCGGCTTGCATATATATGTATGTTTGGTATGTTGCATATCGTGGCAGCCTTGTCGGCTTGCGTAGGAATATATATATGTTGTTGTTTAAAAATTTTAATTATTCAGGAGACAGGTGCCTACGACATACAAAAAAAAATATTTTGACAGCTTTAAAACAACACCATACCTTTTTATACAAATAAGTTCATGACATACTAGTTATAAATGATTATAGTTAACAAGTGACATGAGTGTCCAATTCGGGCACTAGTCACGGCCTACGGGGTTGGGTCGTGACACTGAACGTACCATTCAGACTCTTGAAGATATGTTACGGGCATGTATGATAGATTTTGGAGGTAATTGGGATGATCACTTACCCCTTATTGAATTTGCTTATAGTAATAGTTATCATTCTAGCATTCAAATGGCACTGTATGAGGCTCTATATGGGCGAAAGTGTAGATCCCCAATTGGGTGGTTCGAGATAGGAGAGACCAAATTGATAGGGCCAGACTTGGTCTAGCAAGCTATAGAGAAATTTAAGCTCATACAAGATCAGTTATTTGTAGCCCAAAATCATCAGAAGTCCTATACGGATAATCGTTGAAGGGACTTAGAGTTCCAAGTAAAAGATTGGGTATTCCTAAAAGTGTCACCAATGAAGGGTGTGATGAGATTTGGCAAAAAGGGGAAGCTTAGTTCCCGATACATTGGGCCTTATGAGATTGTGCGCAAAGTAGGCAAAGTGGCCTATGAATTAGATCTACCTCCTGATTTGGAGTCAGTTCACCCAGTTTTCCATGTCTCGATGCTTCATAAATGTGTTGGAGATCCTACTAGGATCGTGCCAGTAAATGATGTTCAAGTGACAGAAAAATTGACTTATGAAGAGGTACCCATTGCCATATTAGATAGGCAAGTACGGAGGCTTAGAAACAAAGAAGTGGTCTCAGTTAAGGTTTTATGGAGAAACAATAACCGAGAAGAAATGACATGGGAAGCGGAAGAAAATATGAAATCCAAGTACCTGCATTTATTTCAGCCCCTAGAAGAGATCCAAGATGATACATCAAGATCATAAGGTATGTATGTTTTTCTTTTTATGCATTTGGGTCGTGTGTGGCCAAATTCTATTGCTATTATGTTATGGCCTTGTGAGGCATTGTTATTATGGGCCGTTGTGACAGGATGGTAGTGCCATATTACAGGGGAAACTCTGGCGAAATTTTTATAGAATCCCCGAAGACTTAACATTCGAGGACGAATGTTTTTAAGGGAAGGGGGGGGGGGGGGAGAATGTTACACCTCAGAAATTCCGTATGTGTTGCCTTGTGGATAGGATAATGTGAGATTAAGGTGATTATGAAATCCCTACGAGGTTAAGCGAAGGATTAGATAGCTTGAGGTTCATACAATAAGATTTTGAAGTTCTAGGAATATGTGAAGTTTAGTTTGTTAAAGGGAGCGAAACGTAAGTCGTGTTCGGAAAGTTTCCGCTATGATTGAGCTAATGTTTATATGGTGATGTTTTAAAGTCTGATATAGAGCCTACTGTATGGCTAATGAAGTATTATACAAGTGTTAAGAAGGTTCCATAAGGATTGGAGATCGAACGAAACGACGAAAACCATTTCAGGGAAGTGGAGTTATACGACCACTTATACGGTCCTTATAAGGTGTACGTATAACTCCCAGCAGGGAGTTTATTTGCTTGTTGGTGAACCACGACCACTTATACGGGCCGTACAATACTATACGGACCGTATAAGTGTCCGTGGAAGTCCCGACGGGCTGATTTTTAATGTTTGTATAAATAGATGCCTAGGGTTCTTTTACTTCATTTTTCATATTCTACAAGTGTTGAGAGCTTAAAAACCCTCCTCTAAGGATATTCCACTCAAGTTCAAGAGAACACAAAGATCAAAGACTAGAATCAAGTGTTTATGTGTTGGAAAACTTCCAAGGGTTAGAGGACCACAAGAAATTCCATTGGAAGAGAACTAGGGTTTGGTTCAAGTGAAGTATTTCCACTCAAGATTCATTCCCACACCCTCTAAGGTACGTTTTATGGTATTTCCATGTTGCTTAAGGTGTTTGAAAGTGGAAACACTTGGATTGTAAAAGAATATAGAAAATGGGTCTTGAATGTGAGAATAGTGTCATCTTTGAGTAATAGTTTGGATCGAGTAATGATTTGTGATATGATATGATTATAATCTTGTTATAAATGACATTAAGAACATGGTATAGACATTGTATATGAGTGGATATAATAGTGTGCTATGACCATGAATATGGATGAATTGGAAGTGATTTGAGAAGTAAGGATAATGTATGTGACTAAAGAGTATTGTTATGATATTGTTAATGTAATGATTGATGTTTGGGAGTTGATATACGATATGGGGGGAAGTCGTATAAATAAAGGAGATGCTGTCCAATTTTCTCTAGCTTTAGTCATGTATGCTAGCTATCGATTTTCTAATGATAGTATAACTCTAATGAAGGTAGAAACGTGAGCATTGAAGGAGAACGTGCAAGTGATAGAATAGTTGAACGGAAAGGTATGTAAGGCTAACCCTTCTTTCATAAGGCATGGTTCTTTGGCCAAATATCTACTATTCTATAAGCCTATGACGTCTTCCAAATGATTCCATCTTCAAAAGCTACTAAGCTCATGATTCTTGATATATTACGATTGTACTAAATTCCTTGTATGATGAACAATCCTATAAGGATAGATGTAATGAACGACGATAATAATGATAATGATAATGATGGCGATGATAATAGTAATGATGCTAAAGATTCCTATGAGCTTATATGTATGTGTGCCTATATATGGCTATTATGAAACCCCGAGCTTATATGGCCGGGTAGAATATATAGATGTATATGTATATGACGATGCGCGCGCACCACTGCAGTTGGGTACAAATAACGCTGAAGCCTTGGTAAGGCCAGGTATGTGAACCCTGAGCCTTGGTTGGCCAGGTATGTATGATCACCAAGCCTAGCCATGGTCGGGTACGTGAAACACCGAACCTTCGTGGTCGGGTATGCTATGTAAATGATATGTATATGATATAGATATGAGTATGAATACGAATATGATACGAACACGAATAAGAATATGTATATGAATACGACTATGAATACGAAATGTAAATGAGTACAGATATGAGTACGGATACGGATATGGATGTATGTACACAATTACGCGTTAAAAATGGAAAGTCCCTATGAGAAGCAGTTAAGTGCTTATGACAATGATACTACTATCTCCCATCTTATACTATTTCTTATATTGCTTATTATGCTTCTATAATGATGTTGATCATGTTTTACATACTCAGTACATTCTTCGTACTAACGTCCTTTTGTTTGTGGACGCTGCGTCATGCCCGCAGGTGGCCAGGGAGACAGGCTTGATCTATAGCTTTATTACTCAGGGACTACATAGCGGAGCTCCATTTCATTCGGAGCTGCAGCTTTTGGTATTGATTCTTTTGTGTACATATTTATGGGCATAGCGGGGTCCTATCCCGCCTATATGATATGACCTACTCTCCTTAGAGGCTCGTAGACATGTGTATATAGTTAGATGTGTTTGGCCTTGTCGGCCTATAATTTGGATATCATTTTGTTAGCCTCGTCGGCTTATGTACATTGCTATGGGCATTGCTATTAATGGTAATATGTATATATGTACTGTTGCCCAATGGAAATAGTGTGATTGATGAGTAGAAAGCATGATTTAATATGTGGCTTACCTAGATGGAAAGGTAAATGTATAATAAGGGGTGCCCGGGTGGGATAGCACCGGGTGCCCGTCGCGGCCCTCCGGTTGGGTCGTGACAGCAAATAATGAACTTCAACTAAGAAAGAGTGGATTTTTATTGGAGAAGAGATAGATCTAGGGCTATGACCACTAACAATCCAGTTGAGTCTTCAAATCGTTCTACCTATGGGTTACTAGTTGACGGGTTCATGATAACTTTATGAGTATCTTCCGAGTTGCTCAAAAGACTGTCGATGCTACTATAACGCCTATATTCCTATGGTTGCCAGAGGTAACAAGAACGCATTTACTTCTCCGTATTCAACTAAGCAAGGCTAAAGGGTATATTCCTATCCTCATTAGTGAAACTATTAATCGAACAAGCTCTAGTTATTCTTATTACGCATGCAAATTCCCTATCCTTAGTTCAATTCACATGCAACCAATAGTGCTCAACTATTTTGTCAAATAATCAAACAATTAAGACCAAGAATAAATAAATAACCCAAAGATGGAAAATTAATAGATATAAATGATAATCAAACGTCAACTTTCATGTTTGTGTTAGAATTTTATTAATGCTAATATGTGGCCCAATTAATGTAAAGCCCATAACTAATATTTAATGAAGAATAAATCTCGTTCGTTAGATCGGTTACTTGATGGACGTACCTGATTAAGTCTCAACTCCTATAAATTTGTCCTCCCTCCACCCATTAGGGTTACCACTTATTCTATACATTTTTTTCCATCACTGACGGCTGTGTTAACGTAAGACTAGAGCAAGGAGGTAGAAATCAGTTTACACACTTAATGCTTCCGCTTTCGTGATAATGTCTTCTGCATCAGATATGTTTTCCGTATTATCTCCATGTAAGATTATTGTATTCAAGATCCTGTGTGAATTAAGTTAATCTTACATGTAGTATCAAGAGCCTGGATATTTGAACCAATAATCTTCGTAGAAGAAAAACATTAAAGCATTTAATGTATAATAGTGATTTACTGTATTGCTTTCAAAAATTTCGTTACGGTGCCGGTAGTGAATTATTGTTCAAAAGGGCCTACACGCTTTTGCTGTTTCTATTTATTTGCCTTAAGATTGAATTCATTTATTTAATTACGGAAGGAATACAAAATTATTATATAAAAGATATAACAGGCAATCATTGAAGTATTGCTTTCTGTTCGTATAAGAAACTAAATTAGATCTAAATCGATATGGCTTGGAAACATATTTGTTTTAGTCTCAGATTTAATCAAAATCCTTTTAAGGATATTAGGGACTATCTTTTTCCAGCCACTAAGACACATTCAGATTCTAATTTTATACACCATGTGTAATTCTCAAATCTGGAATGCATATATTTTGTGCTTACACGCATTTAATCCCACATAATGTATTGACTATGGTTTGGTTCTTATATTATGCAATACTTTGATGTGATATTTATGTAGAACAATAATTAATGTATGTGTTTTAATGTTATGTAGTTTGTTAGTCACCAAAGTGGCCAAACTAGAATGTTTAATATACACATACATTATATATTCATATTTGTTTTACGCATATATTATGTTTTTATAGTTTGTTAGTCACCAAAGTGGCCAAACTAGAATGTTTAAAGTATTCACGTGCATGAAACTTTATGATATTGTTTTATGTGTGCATTTATGTTAATATAGTTTGTTAGTCACCAAAGTTGTCGAACTAGTATTTTTAAGAAAAATATGCATGCATAAAAATTGTCGTTTATCCATTAAACTAATGAAATGCCTATTATTGAAAATAAATGGATAAATTGACTTTCACTATTGCTAGAACTTAAGGATTTACCCAAAGGTGAATCAATTATTCTATGAGTAGTGAACATAATGAGGTAAATTAATATTATTTAATCAAATATATATTGTATATCCAAAGATGTCGTATATGTTTGATTGAAAATATTTAATTGCCTGTTAAAGTTGAAAATGACATTTGAATTATGATAGTATGTCGTAGTATCACCCAAAGGAGAATTGCGATATACTTTTATTGTTTTGCTGAATCTACATTATTTTCTAATTTATGAGCATGTATATCTATTTTGCAGCTATTCCTCTTCATTCGCTTGCTTCGTCTGTTACTGTGTTCAACAGATTGAACTTCTCTGAGTGGCATGACTTGGCTCTGCTGAAAGAAAAACCTGCTACTATTATTGATACAAGCAGTGAGGATAAGAATCTTTCCATAAAGCATGGAACACTCTAACAGATTGAGCCTTATGTTTATGCGAATGACTATTGCCAACAACATTAAGAGTACTATTCCACAGACAGAAAGTGCCAGGGAATACCTGAAGTTTGTGGAAGAACATTTTCATTCTGCTGATAAGTCTCTAGCTGGTACACTAATGGATGAACTCACGACCATGAAGTTTGATGGGTCGCGTAGTATGCAAAAATCACATCATCGAGATGACTAACATTGCAGCAAAACTCCGGACCTTGGGGATGAAAGTGGATGACTCCTTCTTGGTTCAGTTTATTCTGAACTCATTGCCTCCTCAGTATGGACCATTCCAAATTAACTATAACACTATTAAGGATAAGTGGGATGTTAGTGAATTGTCCAGTATGCTTACTCAGGAGGAATTAAGACTTAAGAAACAAGGAAGTCATTATATTAACCTCATGGGTCAAGGAGCTGGTAAAGGACTTAAAGTGAAGGCCAACAAGTTCAAGAAGAAGAAAGCACCTGCTAAAGTTCAACAGGATGCTCATAAGGAACTCAAGGCAGATGTGTGTCGTTTCTGTAGAAAGGAATGACACTATTAGAAAGATTGCCCGAAATGTAAAGCTTGGTTCGAAAAGAAAGGCACTTTTAGTGATTTTGTATGTTTCGAATCAAATTTAGTAGAAGTTCCTAATAATACTTGGTGGCTTGATTCTGGTGCAACTACTCATGTATCCACTATGTTGCAGGGATTTCTTATGATCCAAACTACAAATCCAAATAAGGATTTCTTGTTCATGGGAAATCGTATGAATGCTCCAATTGAAGGCATAAGGACTTATCGTTTGATCTTGGAGACTGAACATCACCTTGATCTATTACAGACTCTTTATGTTCCTTCAGTTTCTAGGAATTTGATTTCTCTTTCAAGGCTTGATGTTTCTCAATTTGATTTTAAGTTTGGACATGGATATTTCAATTTATATAAGAATGTTGTTTTTTATGGTTCTGGTGTTCTTATTAATGGTTTATATAAATTGAAACTCGATAATGTTTTTTCTGAATCCCTTCTTGCTATACATCAAAATGTTGGAATTAAACGTAGTTCATTGAATGAAAGTTCTACTTACTTGTGGCACAGTTGTTTGGGTCATATATCTAAAGAAAGGTTAGAAAGATTAGTAAAGAATGAGATTCTCCCGAATCTAGATTTTACTGATCTTGATATATGTTTGGAGTGCATTAAGGGAAAGCAAACCATGCATAGTAAGAAAGGTGCCACAAGAAGCACCCAACTTCTTGAAATTATACGCACTGATATTTGAAAAACCTTTTGATGTTCCATCTTTTGCTGGAGAAAAATATTTTATCACTTTTATCGACGATTTTTCACGTTATGGATATATCTACTTGCTGAAAGAAAAATCTCAAGCAACGGACGCCCTCAAAGTGTACGTCAATGAGGTTGAAAGGCAATTAGATAGGAAAGTGAAAATCATTAGGTCAGATAGAGGTAGTGAATGTTATGGAAAATATAGCGAATCGGGACAATGTCCAGGTCCATTTGCAAAGTTCCTCGAGGAACATGGCATATGTGCACAATATACTATGCCAGGAACACCTCAACAAAATGGGGTTGCAGAAACGCGTAATCGGACACTTATGGATATGGTTAGGAGTATGATAAGTAATTCCTCATTACCCAAAACTTTGTGGATGTATGCTCTTAGTACCGCTGTGTATTTATTAAATAGGATTCCTAGTAAGGCAGTTCCAAAAACTCCCTTTGAATTGAGGACTGGAAGGAAACCTAGTTTAAGGCACCTGCATGTTTGGGGTTGCCCAACGGAGGCTAGAATTTATAATCCTTGAAAAGAAATTAGATTCTCGAACAGTAAGTGGTTACTTTATTGGTTACCTAGAGAAATCTAAAGCGTATAGGTTTTACTGTCTAAACCATAGCTCAAGAATTGTTGAAACCGGTAATGCAAGATTCATTGAAAATGGTGAAGTTAGTGGGAGTGCCGAGCGACAAAGTGTGGAAATAAATGAGGTAAGGGTTAATGTTCCATTGCCCATGAATGTGCCTACTTCCACACCAATAACAAATATTGTTCCCGTTGTCGAAGAACACTTTGACAATACTGAACAACATTTGAATGAAACACTCCAGGAAGGAACTAACTCACAAATATCTGACGCAAATGAACCGTAAACAGTGCCATTGAGAAAATCTCAAAGGGAAAGAAAATCAGCTATTCTAGACGATTATGTGGTTTATTTACAAGAGTTAGATTTTGACATTGGACTTAATAAAGATCCGATTGCATTTTGACAAGCCATAGAAAGTACTGAGTTTGACAAATGGATTGATGCCATGAAAGAAGAGTTAAAATCATGGAATAGAACAAAGTCTAGGATCTCGTTAAATTGCTAAAAAGTTATAAAAGAATCGGGTGTAGATGGGTCTTCAAGACCAAGCGCGATTCAAATGGCAATATTGAACGATATAAAGCCAGACTTGTTGCCAAGGGTTATACTCAGAAAGGAGACATTGATTATAAAGAGACCTTTTGACCGGTCTCAAAGAGAGACTCGTTAAGAATTATTATGGCTTTGGTGGCTCATTATGATTTAGAGTTACACCAAATGGATGTGAAAACTGCCTTTCTTAATGGAGACCTCGAGGAGTAAGTTTATATGGACCAACCAGAGGGTTTCAAATTTAAGGAAAAGGTCAAATGGTGTGTAAATTAAAGAAGTCAATATATGGAATCAAACAAGCCTCACAACAATGGTATATAAATTTTAATGATACCATCACATCTTTTCGATTTAAGGAAAACACCGTTGATCGGTGTATATACCAAAATATTAGTGGGAGCAAGTTTATATTCTTAGTCCTATATGTTGACGATATTTTGCTTGCTGCTAATGATTTGGGCATATTAAGTGAGATGAAAGATTTTCTCTCTAAGAATTTTGAAATGAAAGATATGGGTGAGGCATCCTATGTGATAGGGATAGAAATATTCCGTGATAAATCACAAGGACTATTGGGACTGTCTCAAAAAGGGTATATCGATAGAGTTCTTAAGAGATTTAACATGAACAATGGTTCTGCAGGAGTTGTTCCAATTCAAAAAGGGGACAAATTTAATCTCATGCAGTGTCCAAAGAATGACGTAAAACGAAAAGAAATGGAGTCAATTCCTTACTCTTCTATTGTTGGAAGTTTGATGTATGCTCAAACTTGCACAAGACCGGATATTAGTTTTGCGGTCGGAATGCTGGGAAGATATCAGAGTAACCCGGAAATTGATCATTGGAAAGCTGCAAAGAAAGTTTTGAGGTACCTGAAAGGAACGAAGGATTACATGCTCACATATAGGAGATTCAACAGTTTGGAAGTCATTGGATACTCGGATTCAGATCATGGTAGATGTGTTGACACTAGAAAGTCCACTTTTGGTTACTTGTTCCTATTAGCTGAAGGAGCTATATCGTGGAAGAGTGCTAAGCAATCCGTCATTGCTACATACACGATGGAAGCAGAATTTGTGGCATGTTTTGACGCCACAATTCATGCATTATGGCTGCGGAACTTTATTTCAGGACTTGGGATTGTCGACACCATTACCAAGCCGCTGAAAATTTATTGTGATAATACTGTAGCAATATTCTTCTCCAAGAACGATAAGTACTCCAAAGGTGCCAAACATATGGAATTAAAGTACTTTACCGTCAAGGATGAAGTTCAGAAACAAAGGGTGTCACTTGAGCATATTAGAACTGATCTTATGATTGCAGATCCGTTAACGAAAGGTTTACAACCAAAGACATTTAAAGAACATGCACATAGAATGGTTCTTGGTTGTACTTATGATTAATGTTTTTCTTTATAATGTTTGACACTCCGAGCTCAATTATTTGTTTCTGATATACATTAATGAATTTCCTGTTTCTCATAATGGTGTACACATTATTGTTCTGAGATATTACAGGATGAGTCTCAATGAGACATTATTGTGGATCATAATGTTAAATGTTTTATAGCTTATGAACTAGCATGATAAGTTGCTAATGTTGTAGTATATGGAAGGGAGTATGTAGCATAAAATTATGTATAATCGCCATAACTCGCGTTAGTGGTTTGTTATATTATGGTATGTATGATGGACATTATATAAGAGATTTATATTTTGCGCAACTAATGTTTATGTTGTTAAATATTAGTGTTATACGGTCATTGGGCTTAGTGGGAGAATGTTAGAATTTTATTAATTCTAATATGTGGCCCAATTAATGTAAAGCGTATAGCTAATATTTAATGAAGAATAAATCTTGTCCGTTAGATCGGTTACTTGATGGACGTACCGGATTAAGTCTCAACTCCTATAAATTCGTCCTCCTTCCACCCACTACGGTTACCACTTATTCTATACATTTTTTTCATCACTGGCGGCTGTGGTAACGTAAGACTAGGGCAAGGAGGTAGAAATCAGTTTACACAATTAACGCTTCCGCTTTCATGATAATGTCTTCCGCATCAGGTATGTTTTCCGTATTATCTCCATGTAAGATTATTGTGTTCAAGATCCTGTGTGAATTAAGTTAATCTTACAGTTTGACCAAAACCCTAGAACTAAAAAGTTTAGCTCCACATAGACAAGGAGGAAAAACAACAAATCATCCGAATAAAAACGTAAAAACGAATAATTCAGAGAAGAGAAGATAGAACCCTGTAACTTTGGCCTCCACGGTGGCTCCAAGCTCTCTCTAGGTCAAAAGTTCTGAACTAAGAGTTTCAAGTTATCCAAAATTATGTCAAAATCCGGTAGAATATGTATTTATAGGGTACCAAAAGGCCTGGAATTTTTAAAAACAGAATCCAACTCAGATCGAGAAAAATAGCGGACTGCAGCCTAAACAATTCAGAGACCTGTTTTCCACGCGATATGAGTGCTTCGCGCGCTGATCATTGCAACTGAAGCCTCCATTCTTTTCTTTCTGTTTCTAAGATTTCAATAACTCTTTGCTGTTGTCTTCTAATTGGGGGACAAACTCTAAGGAGTCTCCCCCTATCCCCCGTCTTTTTTTTTTTTTTTTGTCTTCTTGTTTTTATTCAATTTTGCTCCAAATCGCTTCATCTTCACACTGATTTATCCTACATAATAAAAATATAATATTAAACACAAAGCAATATAATAGTACTCAAAAGACGATTAAAAGTATTAAAATGTGAGGCAACTAATAGCTAAATATATTCAATAGGCCGAACAACAGTAAAGTAAGAAATAAAAGAGAGCTTTATTTAGTTGAAGGAACATGTCCTTTTGGTGGAGCTTTGGACTCAACATCTTGCCCAGAGTTTGTTGAGTTATACGACGTAGTCGGACTGTTGTATCCTGGAGGGGACAAGTCAGAAAGATTATTGCTAGACCGGTAAAGATTCGTTGCACTGGGCTTGAATCTCTTTAAAGAGAGCGAGATATCTGCGTCTCAGCTTGAAGATACATTTATTTCTTCATTTTATTTTCATTGTATTTTCCCCAACAATAACGAATAAGATAAAAAAGAAAATTGAATAAGACCAGTCGTATTCACCCTCGTCTAGTTTTACTTTTATTTAAAAAGTATATCGTATGAACCAAAATTTCGAATTTGTAATAGCATATGTATATGGCTAAAATCTGTAAAATCAAATACATGATAATATATGAATTGTAAATATATCTTAATTAGGTAAAGTTATGAGCTTATACTGACCTCTGTATTTATGAAAAGAACTTAAAATTTATGCGATTAGATTTACTTCGATCGGTTCGATCAATTTTAAGTATTCTTTTGACGTCCTTAAGTTTCACCAAAATCCCTGAGCTAAAGATTAGCAATAGTATTGGTGATATTTCCTATATAATTTTTTGCAATTGTGAAAATTTTTCTCTACAATTCTTTGGTAACTTCACAACTTAACCTTAACCCTGCAACCCCTTTGAAGTAATTTTCCCTTTGTACCTTTATGAAGTCATCTTCAAAATCTTAAAATTTTCAAATCAATTATAACCATTTTGTCTTCTTGGGTATATATTGGCAGTTCCTTTCATAGAGTTTTTTTTTGTTTCTTATATTTGTTTTGTATTATTATACCCCCTTTAAACAATGACCGATGCACGTTACACGTTAGAGGTAGTGGGGATGTACCTATAAGATTTCGTCCATCAAGCGGGACAGAGTGCGACCCCTAAGCAATTGGGGATTTTCGCTCATCTCTTGGGGGTCCATCTCATCTGAAAACTTTTCCTCTTCCATTAACATAGCTAAATTGGAATAGGATGAATCAACCTCACGAAAAGTAAGTCCCTTTTCCTTGATTGAATTTGGCTTTGTTGCGCCCTGAATCAATCAAAAAGCTTATTTAAGACTTTCTTTATCTTTAATAAATATAGGAGTCTTTCTTGCTACTACCAACTACAACAACTAAAAAAAGGACGCCTTTGCTTTCTTGTCGTGCAATGCGGTCACGACGGAGAGACACGAAAGGCATGGTTTTCAGTATGTCTCCAGATAGGCCCCCACTAGTCCGGCTAGCTAGTGAGCGGTTCTTTCGGGCGGGTAGCAGGCCGGGCCCTACGCGCGGGCATCTCCCGCAATGCAAGCACCATTGTTCGACACCACACCAGAAAGCAAAAGATTCGTCAGTCCAGGCTGAAACTACATGCATAGATAGTGGTTTAATGCCAAGGGCTTGAGCCGAATGGAAGGGGCGGCCATGCATATAAAAACAAAGCAAGAGAAGCTACAGAAAGCGAATTCTTTAATAATATTTTATACCGGCGTAACAAGAACAAGCTGAAGAATAGAATTTAGATCTTTCCTCCGCTTCGGATGCATTCATTAGAAAGAGTTCCCTACGCAGCCTAATCGCTATAAGAGACACGTGTACACCGCCGCGTCTGAAATCAAAGAACGGAATACCCTCTGTGGCTATCATGGCTAGGGTAATAATTCGTATATGGAAACGCCGCTAAAGAGGTGATTCAAATCAAAGATAGTGAGAGTCTGTGCAGAGTAATGAACACGCTTCAAAATCAGGCATTTGAAATCAACAGCGATGTCTTGGCATGTATTGAAAAAAGAGAGGCAAACTTTATTGATAACGGGTCTCTACTATGTAATCTAAGAGAGATTTCTGTAATTTAATTAGTTAGTCATTTAGACTTTCAAAATGCTGATTCTTGTTGCTTAAACACAAATTATTATGGGATAATACTTTGAGGCTCTTTTGAACTTGACTCCTTTTATTTGGTGCATAGATAACGTATATTTAATCTTAAATACTCTTGTATATTTAATCTTAAATACTCTTGTATATTTGACTATTTGATAGCTTTTACCCTCTGAGCAACCTCAACCCAAAAATATGGGCGGACCTACATATATTACTATGGGTGCTTAAGCACCCACCAACTTAAGGTGAAACTCCAATAATTATATAGAAGTTCTTTAAATAAAGAACGTAACGATACATTAGCACCCATTGACAAAGATGAGTGTTGGGTGCTTTGGTCCGTAGCTAGTTTTTAGTTCTATAAAGGTCACCGGTTCGATACCTGTTGACTTTGAGCAACATCATATATTTCTTTTCCACCTCTTTAGTCCACGTATTCTGACAAGTGGTGTGATAATATTCAATGTTTTCCTTTTCCTTTTCCTTTCTTACTGCTGCATTTCCGTTTAAAACCATTGAACTTTCCTCAATTTTCCATTTTCTTAGCCTATAAATTTTACCATCTTCCACATTACTCCTTCTTTCCCCTTTTCCTCCCTATTTTTGCTTTTCTACTTTTGCCCAATTTAGGTTGAATTTGTCCAAATTAAATTATCTTTCTCTCTCTCTTTTTTGCTCCTTTACAAATAACTTTTAGGCAAGAATAAGAACAAAAATCAGTTAATATCATCCAACTTATTAGATAATTGTTGTGGAGTAGGTTGCAGTTTAATACGTCAAGATTCTTTTATCCATAATAGTTACGCCAATTTTTTTCTTAAGAAAATTTTAAAATCTTATTTCTATATTGATTAATATTCTCAAACTACTTTACTATTTTTTTGTGAAAACATTGTTAGTCAGACCTTGAATTAAGAGCCAGACCAATTTCTCTAAGTGAAAAAATAAACTTACGCAGAAATTGAACAGAAAGGGAAAAAAGTTATTGAATAAACTAGACCAAATTAATCCAAAATATAACTCTCTAATATGATTTTTGACTAGTACTAGATTTACGCTAAACCCAGACGAGCACCCACTAACTTCAAATCCTGGATCTGCCACTGCACATATGCAATGCACTCGCTTCAACGATTTTTTTTATATTATACATGTGATATTATTTAAAATAAATTATATTTTTTACCTTTTAATTTTTTGGGTCATTTTTCAAATTTATATAGAAAAATACATTGGAAGTTCCATTATTTTGGATAAATATTTTTATTTGGCTACAACAATGGATTTCACCCAACTTTTCTTTTCATATTTGGTCCCAAGAAAAAAGAAAGAAATACACTATGGAAACAAATCGTCATTGCATCTAAATATTTAATAAAAAATACGCAGTTGAAATTTATTATTTTTGCTAAAAAAATTATTTATATAAAAATATGGAGTTCTAGGAATTCTTTTATAAATTTGGCCCCCAAAAAAGTAAACATTTAATGGGATGCCTTTGTCACGACCCAAAATCACTTAAGTCGTGATGGCACATACACCCCGACCCGGTAGGCATACCAATTATAGTTTTAACCGATTCTTCCTTTATTAGAAAGTATAGTTGAAAGCATTCAAGAACAATAGTAATATTACTCAAGTATGATATAGTCAATAATGCAAATGTACAACCATATCCCTAAAACCTGATGATATGAGTGAAGAGTGTCTAAGACAGAAATAAATACAAGTCTAAATAATTATCTGACATGGAAAGACAAAATAATAAAGATAGAGGGAGTCCAGTGTTGCAGATCAGCCAAGCAGCTACCCTAGAATCTCTGAATCAGTTGCTATTAGACACGGTCGTGAGCTCCACTAGTACTTGGATCAAGATCTGCAAATGCAGCAAGTGTAGTATGAGTATAAAAGAACAACGTGTACCTAGCAAGTATTATTGACCGACCTCAACAATGTAGTGGTGAGGATTGACATTTTAAAATACTTGCTTACCATCCTGAATAGTTATGTAATCTCAACAGATAAAGAATCACAACATTAAGGTAGAATTAATCAAACAATATCATAAGAATTCACTGAATCAACATATAGAGAACATATGTACAAATTCACCTCAATAGAATAATAAGATTCTCAAATAAGAGCATGTTGTAAAGTAACAAACTACAACATGTACTGGAAAAATCACGCGTTCAATTTTAACAAAAGGCCATCTTATTGTAGACTAATGGTTCGGTAGCGAGCAAACTTTCAGTTTAAAAGCGGTCTGGTAACGACCCAATTTATTAGAAATTAATTCCAAAGCCTAAATGGAATGGCTGGAAATTATAAAAAGTCTCGTAATACGGCTAAACATTTGTTAGGTTGCACGACCTACTTCCTATCCTATGTCGTATTCGATTTTCGCTTATAAGATGGAACACATTACTCTACCTGTTCTATGATAATGTCTTGTGGAATTTAATCAACATGTAAGTAAAGGAAAAAATGATATTTATGTGGAAATTACCCGGATCACAAGGTCAATAAAACTCACAACCTATAGACCTGTAGGATTTTCCCCAAACTCCACTACAACTGTGAACTAACTGCAAATAAAGTTACAAACTCTGCAACGTAATTCCTACAACAGCCTTGCTACCCAAACTCTGACTAGCAAGCTGTCTTCAAGTAGTAAGCTCCTACTTGAAGTTATAATGCTTGTATCTGCTATAATGCTTCTATAATAAGCTGATAAAGATACAACTCGATAAATCAAACCTACTACATAAATCAAGACTTCAAAATTGGGAAAGATTATTCAATAAAACAGCTCCATCGATCCTTCTCTGTGTAATGGGGACGCAACCTCGAATTATTGAACATTCTTAGATATAAATTATTTGCTCAACATTCTGAATTCTCTGTTTGTGGGTGCACAAACTTCTTCTTGGATAGACCTAGGTATTTATAACATTACGCTCTGCAGGTCGGTTGAACACAAAACCCTTTCCTAGTCAGTCAATGACGCGCACGTAGGGTTTGTGTTGTACTTGGATTCTGGCCTTGTTGAGTCAGATTCTTTTCCTTGTAGAAGGCTTACTAATCCCTACAAATATGGCAAGGAATCTTTCATACTTGATCGCCGAGTCCTTTCCATAATTCTATAAATCCTAGTTGTTGTAGGACTTGCCCTGGGACATGTTCATGAACTTGTTTCATCCACCTGGTTCGTCTGCCTTTGAATCTCTGCACTGTTTGAGATAGAACATACTCTTGTACCTGTTCCACCAATCTCCTTCATTCTTCATTTTCCGTTGAACTGCTTCTGAGATCTTGGCTGGAACATGTTGATAGACCTATTTCATATAACTATAAGCTCTGTGTTTGCAGCTGGTTATCTCCACATGCATTTATTCATTTCTGAAATAAATTATGCCTTCAATCTAGAATCACTCTTTGACTTCTGATTTTGTTCTTGCTCTGTGATGGAACGTGTTTGCCGACCTGGTTCTTCTGTTAACCTGATTCATATGCTTTGTCTGCAAACCCTTTAGTTGAGCAATTTCTTCTGAACATTGTCATGAGTTAAAGTCACTCCACTTCTCATAATCTCCTCACGTCCAAGTCATTCATCCACTGCACCTGTTGACTCTGATGAAACATGTAATCATGCTTGTTCTACTGCTCTGTGACTGAGTCATTTGCATCTATCTCTTTGATGAAACATGTATTTCAACCAGTTCCATGTGCCCTGTGTACTCATCATTCCACATCCTTTGCTCTACATCTGTCTATGTGATAGATCATGTATGTGGACCATTCATTCTATCTCTGATCTGCTTTATTTTGCTTATCTTCTGTATTAACCCACATGCTTGCACTTTGGGTTCATATGTATACTCTAGTGCAATGGAACATGTTCTTACCATCCTGTTATTGTCAGCCTTTTTAGACCTTTTACATTGTCTGAACATCTGCTTCGTCTCAACCAGCTGTCTAGGTTTGTTCAATTATAACATGTATCTAGACTTGGTTTATTCATTGTGCTTTCTTTCTTGGAACATTACTATCATTTATATCATCTGATTTAGTTCAGTTCCATGTTTTTCTTTATCAATTTTCAAAACTTCACATATGGCTTTATGCTAACAACATTAAGTACGAATTAGAACCTTCTGGATTTCTTACATCCTCTTATGTACGCGGTCAACCACAAGACCATTGTTTATTACAACAAAAAGTCCGTGAGACTCTCTTATGTATTCTCATATTCAATATTCCTTTAATTTGGTTGAAAAACACAAGTATGTTTACCATAATCCCGAACTGATAGTTCCTCTTTACATGTTATTTTATGCATCCGGACAAATTATCCTACAGAATGTCAAAGTAATGAGATGTTATTCTTCACAAGTACGAGATATTTAACAAGCTCGTACTTAAAACATTTTCAGCCTAATATAACCTGCGGGTAAGTTAGACGCTCAAACCGAAGTGTGAATATAAAGTCAGACTCTCGAAATCGAAGTGCAAACATAAAGTTAGCCACTCAAATAGAAGTGCGAATATAAAAGTTAGCCACCACGCAGAAATGCAAACATAAAGTTAGAAACTCTAAATTGAAGTGTATGCTCAGGAAACAAAGCAAACTTTCGTTGCCAAATTTAATGTAAGAGCAATATCCAAAAATTGGCTAGGCTAAAACCATATGCATCTATAAAAATTCAAAGGCAAACATTCAAATAAAAAGATAAGGCAAGGATAAAAAAATCCGAAGAAGTCTTATAATCAAGAAAATTTACAAGGCCCGAAGGCAGAATACAACATGAAAGTCAGATTTAAGCTTGCTTCCATACACAAAAGTCAGATGTAAGCCTACTGTCCTAATGGGGTAGAGCACCATGATTAAAAGGACTACCCGAGTCCACATTAAAAAAACTGGGAAAACCATCCTCAATCTCATCCCACTTCTTTTGTTTGAATCCTCATGTCCCGGCAGTTCTCCTCCAGAGCCTGCGCGACATTCACAATCTTGTCTTCCCAAATCCCCTTCGCTACTGACATTTGCACATAAATCTAGATAGCGGGATGAACTGGCCATGCTTTTCTTAAGACATCTTCTTTGCTTCCATTGCAAGCAAATTGAACAGAAACTCAAGTTAAAAAATCTTCTAAAGCTAAAGTAGCAGTTGACCTTAAATACAATATATGCTTATTCGGAGATTCGAGTATCCCACCCGAGAAAATAGTTCCTCAGCAGTATACCCCTGGAGGTTATCCTTCTCTGTCAGACCAATCAGGTTATAAAGGTACTACTAAGCCTGGTACAGACTTCTAAGCAACTCTGTGTCACCTGGGATGGTTAGCGTGATCAACCGATCAAGAACTCTGGTAGGAAGATCATCCTGAGACACGACATCTTGAGAAGCAACTACATCGATAGGAACGATGGGTGCATCGACAGTCAGGGAGGACTTTGGAATAGAAGATTCAGCCCTCTCCAATAGGGATGTTGCTGAATTATAAGAAGTAGCCCAGCTAACCTGATCCTGGCTCTCCCTTCCGTCACATTTGGTGCTACAGCGGCGGAAAGAGAAATCTCGGGCTCAATCTCATTCACCAACTGGCTACCCACCACTTGAGGACTGTTCCAGGAGATAAAAACTTTACCTCCGGTGGCGCTCACGCCCCCGTCAATCTTCCTCCTCTTCTTGGACGGCTAGACCGATCGGGAGGATTTAGAGATTTTCTCTGATGGAACTAGGGGAGAATCTGGAGGTAGGGATAATTAGGGCCACCATGTCCTAGATCTATTGGTGGACACTAGAAAAGGAATAGACTCTCTAGATCTGGGAGCAACTTCTTTTGTTGCGCAACCGTGATAAAGGATTATGACCAAGGCGTTGCCCATAAAATAGATTTTCAGGACTAAAGATAGGGTATTCACTGTCACGACCCATCTAGGGGCCGTGACAGGTACCCGGGGCTAGCCACCAAGCACCACTTGTTCTACTACTTATTAAGCTCAATAACATTCTTTTATCACATTCGTACTCAAATTATAAAGAAAACGTCTTTCATTTGAAGACATAAATAGTTTTATATATATGTGCCTCTCGGCTATCAAAATAATATATAAATATGCAATCTCGTGAGACCATATAACCCACACTGCGTATCTGTGAGCCTCTACTGGAGTGTTAGACATAAGGACGGGACAAGACCCCGTCATGCCCAAATACATATATATATGCATGACTATACACAAAAGAATCATCATAAGCACCTCCGGAACAAAAGAGTGCTTTCAATCAGCTGATAGCTCCTACGAATCAGGATCTGGCTCACCTCCCTGTCTACCTGTGGGCATGAACACAGCGTCAACAGAAAACGGACGTCAGTACGAATGTTGTACTGAGTATGAGAGACATAAACAATGAAATAAGACAACGATATAAAAGAAGTATCAATGTGGAACAGCTGTATCTGACTATCAAGTATAAAGAAAATAGTGCATGCTGGCTTACTCATAATCATCATCATGTCATGTATGCATAAATATATATATAAGCTGCCCGTCCATATAGGTACGGTGTGATAATGTATAAGCTGCCCGTCCATATCGGATCAGAGTGATAATCATAGCATTAGCCTGTGTCCAGGCCTCCCGCGTCCGGGGTATCATCTCATGCCGCCCACTAGTGGTGTCTGCCTGTTATATCCCGTATTTTGTACATTCGGATAATTCAAGATAAGTGCGAGAAGTTAAGGGCAAGGCTATATTTTGATCTTGTTTAATACACAAGTTGTTTATGAAAATTATTGATGTGGAATTATTAAGAAAGGCTAGGGGTAAAAAGGGAAATTCACAAGGTGGCTCATGGAAACATTAAGGGAAGTTTGGGGTTAAAAGTGAATTTTGGGAACTTAAAATTCTTGAACAAAAAAAAAAAGCCAAGTGGCCGTGGAAGGTGGGGTGGGCCTTGGCCCACATGGATGAATTATATATGTGTATATTAGATGACTTATTAGTCATATTCTTCATCTTCCACACTTAGAAAATTCAAGAAACTTGGAGAAAAACAAAGAAGTCCATTCGGCCATGGTGTAGCCGAACAACACCTTAGAAAAATTGATCACAAAAAATTATTTTCTCCTAGCAAATCAACTAAGTGGAAGGTCCTCTTTAACGTGAGATAGTTGTTGGAGCAATTAAACCACTCCTTGTTGCAAATTTATAACCCTAGCCAAGTGAGAAGTGTGGTGAAAAGGTAAGGTTTAATCTCCTTTTCTATGTGTTAGAAATGATTTGTGCATGTTGTAGTAGGTAGAAATGGATGAAATTCATGAAAATATGGATGTTATGTGGTAGTCGTGTAGGTGTTGTGTAGAAAGGATGAATTAATTTTACTTAGTATTTTGGTTGTGGTTGTAATGGATTCTATGATGGAAGTGAAAGTTTAATAATTCTAGTTGAAGTTGTAATTGTTGGAGAGTTGTTTTAGAAGCCAATGTGACTTTAATACCACTTCTTGTATTTATGAAAAATAATGTTGTTAGTGTGTGAATTGTTGGTGTAGTTCATGAATTTGAAAGAAGGAAATGTGTTGTTATTGCTATTGTTGCATTTTGGAGGTTTCGGGTGAAGTGGCATATTGGTTAGATTATTTTTGAATATTGTGCGGATTGTTTGAAGTGTTCTTGAGTTTTGTTTGAATGGTTTCGGATTAGTATTTGGGTGTGCGAGCATTGATGTTAACTTGATTGTATGTAGTTGAAGTGAATGTAAAATTATGTAAAAGGGAGTTGCTAATGTTAGAATGCGTTTTGAATTAATTGTTGATGTTGTTAATATGGTTGTTGGTATTGTTGTGGATGATTTGGCCGAGTTGAATTCTCGGGGTTGTTGAATTTACAGGGGAAATGCTGCCGAAATTTCTGTAGACAAGTACTAGCTTAGGATTGAATTCCTAAGTACTTGTAGCTAACGTTTGGTATTTAATGACGTTATTGTAGATCTTGGGGAGCCCGAGACTTGAGTTGGGATTAGCTTAGGAAGCGAGCAAGGTATGTAAAGCTTACCCTTTCCTTCTTTTGGCATGTCCTAGTTGGAAGTAAGCTATGAAACGAGCCTCGGGGTAACTCCATTCATAAGATCCGAGCATGTCGACGATTTTTATTCACTTCTTGGTGTTAGTATTCCTAATATAGTCGAACTATGGTCTTTGTGGCTTTTGTATGATTAGATAACAAATATGTGTAAAGGATTTTTATTCCTAACAGCTTTATGTCGAAAAATGTCCGTAACTTTCATAGACGAGCTCGGATCGCTCCGATACGTTCCTAGAGGATCCTAAAGCGAATAATGTCCATAACTTTCTTATACTAACTCGGATTGACTCGAAACGTGTTTATGATCTTCAAGCGTCGACTAGTGTATGTACCTATCGAGTCTTAAAAATTGATTTATGTGCATATAGTTTCTCACTACTCTGCTCGTGCATACTGTTATTATATCCTTCGCCGAGTCCCGGGCCGGTTCTGTCATCGTGCGCTCTATGTTATATTCAACAGTATGATGTGTTACGGTTCCCCGAGTCCCTCGCTAGGGGGCCGGGTACCGCTTATATACGGCATTATGATGTGTTATGGCGTATGATGTGCTATGATGATATGATGTGTTTCGGGGTTGTACGGAGATATGAAATCTTCTGGAGTATGATGTGTTGTGGCGCCAGCGTCAGAGTGGCGACCACGTTCCTGAGCCCTATGCATGATTTTTTTTTTATATGCATTATTTGTGTTTCAAAAACAAGCGTTTTGGTATACTGATCTCTGTACTCGTTTTCCATACTTCTTATTTCAGTTATGATCTTAATTATTGTATTTCATGCTTTATATACTCAGTACATATTTCGTACTGACCCCCTTTCTTCGGGGGCTGCGTTTCATGCCCGCAGGTACAAGCGCTCATTGTGGTAATCCGCCAGACTAGGATACCCATTCTGCTACTTTGGAGTGCTCCCTTGATCCGGAGCCCATACTTTTGATATAGATCTTTCTGTTGTACATATTTATGTGTATATGACTAGTTAGGGGTACGGCGGGGCCCTGTCCCGTCATATGTTTCTGTTGTTATTCTTAGAGGCCTGTAGACATGTATGTGGGTCATGGGTCGTTATTGTTCAGTTATATCTGTGTGATTTGCGTCTTAAGCGGTTCCATTAGCTGTGACAGCCTAAACGGCTTGTATGTATGTATACGTATGTACATGTTTTTGGGTGATGTGTTTTATGACAGCCTTGCCGGCTTCTGTGTGATACATTTGTTATATGTGACCGCTTAAGATGACATCTGACCTTTGTATCTGTATAAGTCAGTGTACGCCGAATATGGATAAGCCATTGGTATGCCAATTTTGGTAAATGAGTGTGTACGGGTGTCCAGCTCGGGCACTAGTCACGGCCTACGGGGTTGGGTCGTGACAAAAGTGGTATCAGAGCGGTTCGTCCTCGGAATGTCTACAGGGCGTGTCTAGTAGAGTCTTGTTTATCGGTGTGTTGTGCACCACATCTATAAACAGGAAGCTACAGGACATTTAGGATGTCACCTTTCCTTCGATCTTAGATCGTGCGATAGAGTTGTATTATTAGGATGGTTCCTTTCTAACAGATTGCTATGTTTACAGTGATGCCTCCGAAGAAAGCGACAGCTGCCCAGAAGGGCAAAGCATTAGCGGGAGAGACCAGTCAGACTCGGAGAGTTACTCGGGCCCGTGCCCAGACTATGCCCGAGATTATGCCCCAGTCAGTGGGCTCTGCTACGCCGCCGTCATCAGAGGAGCCTAGAGCAGCAGCCGCTGCCGCTATGGATCAGGGGGCGGCTCCACCATTAGCTCCGGAGGCTCCAGCGCCCGAGCCTCCAGCTCCTCATCCAAGAGCGGAGGATAGGGCGATGAGAGATGCAGTATAGTTGCTGACTAGATTAGTAGCGGGACAGGCTCGCAGACACGGGCTAGGAGATGATTATGCGGATAGACATGACAGCTTAAGGGTTCGTGACTTCTTGACTTGTAATCCCCCAGAGTTCTACGGGTCAAAGCTCGAGGAGGATCCCCAGGATTTTATTCGACAGATGCAGCGTACGCTGAGGTTAGTCAGAGCTTCTGAGACTGAGTCTGTCGAGTTGGCTTCATATTGATTGCGTGATGTAGCCGTTAATTGGTATGAGTCCTGGGAGCTGTCTATAGGCGACGGTGTTCCTCCAGCGGTGTGGGATGAGTTTACAACAGCCTTTCTTAGCCACTTTCTGCCTCCAGAGATGCGGCGAGTGAGGGTTGACAGATTCTTACAGTTGAGACAGAGGGGCAGGAGCGTTCGAGAGTATAGCCTAGAGTTTGACTCTCTGGACAGATATGCGCCCACCATTGTAGCTGATATGGCTGACAGGATGCATCGATACGTGATGGGGTTGGATCGTTACTTGGTTGATAGCTGTATGGCGGTGGCATCTCAGCCCGGGATGGATATTGCTCGAGTGCTGGCATATGCACAAGGAATGGAGGATCGACACAGAGGGCGCCAGCCCGATAGAGATAGTGATAGAGGTCAGCTCAAGAGGGATAGATCAGCTGGTTATTCTGGGGAGTTTCGAGGCGGGCAGCCTCAGCAGCAGTATAGCAGATATCCTTCTCAGCCAGGCCGGAGTACAATTCCACAGTCCGCGGGTAGACGGTTCGATGGTGCAGGGCACTTAGGAGCAGGTCAGAGTTCTAGGGCTTCGGGTTCGCAGGTGAGCAGAGGTTCCAGTCAGTCAAGGCCACCCGTACCTCGGTGTTCGCATTGTGGGAGAAATCACCCTGGGAGTGTTATCGTGCTACGTGTGCCTGATTTTCTTGCGGCCGTCAAGGCCATATCATGAGAGATTGCCCGTTGGCGAGTAGTTCCGGTGGTGCAGCTCAGCCTACGGGGTCAGTTGCTGGTTCGTCTTCCACTTCTGCAGCTATGCGCCCTATGGGGCGGGGTATGCCGACACCAGCAAGCCGCGGCAGAGGTCGGGGCGGAGTTTCTGATTCTAGCGGTCCCTCGAACCGCATATATGCCTTGGCCAGCCGACAGGATCAGGAGGCGTCACCAAATGTGGTTACAGGTATACTATTGATCTTTTCCCGAGATGTGTATGCATTGATAGATCCGGGCTCTACTTTGTCGTATATTTCGCCCCTTGTTGCTAGTAGAATTGGGATAAAACCTGAACCGATAGAACCTTTCGAGGTAGCTACACCGGTCGGGGATTCTGTTATAGCAAGGCAGGTATATAGAGATTGTTCAGTAATTATATGTGGTCGTTGCACCAAAGCCGATTTGATAGAGCTGGATATGACAGAATTCGATGTTATTATGGGAATGGATTGGTTAGCCTCTTGGTATGCCAACGTTGACTGTCAGAAAAAGGTAGTCCGCTTCCAATTTCCAGGAGAACCAATTATAGAATGGGCAGGAAATATAGCATCGCCGAGGGGTAAGTTTATTTCATACCTCAAGGCCAGGAAGATGATTCAAAAGGGGTATATTTATCATATGGTTCGCGTGCATGATATTAAAGCGGAAGCACCTACTCTTCAGTCAGTTCCAGTAGTTAATGAATTTCCAGATGTATTTCCAGACGAGCTTCCAGGCCTTCCTCGTGAACGGGAAATAGAGTTTACGATAGATGTGCTGCCAGATACCCAGCCTATATCTATTCCTCCTTACAGAATGGCACCTGCAGAATTGAAGGAATTGAAGGAACAACTAAAGGATTTATTAGAGAAAGGCTTCATCAGACCCAGTACATCACCTTGGGGAGCACCGGTATTGTTCGTAAGGAAGAAAGATGGATCGCTACGGATGTGCATTGATTATAGGCAGCTGAACAAGGTGACTATAAAGAATAAATATCCCCTTCCCCGGATTGATGATTTATTTGACCAGTTGCAGGGTGCTAAGTATTTCTCAAAGATAGATTTGTGCTCGGGCTATCACCAGGTACGGGTAAGAGAGGAAGATATTCTGAAGACTGCATTCAGGACCCGATACGGGCAATACGAGTTCAGGGTAATGTATTTCGGACTGACCAACGCCCCAGCAGTGTTTATGGACTTGATGAATCGGGTATTCAGACCGTTCCTAGACATGTTCGTGATTGTATTTATTGATGATATTCTGGTTTATTCACGATCGGAAAAGGAGCATTCAGATCATCTGAGGACAGTACTCGGAACACTCCGACAACAGACATTATATGCTAAGTTCTCCAAATGTGAATTCTGGTTGACTTCAGTGGCATTTTTGGGGCATATCATCGGAGCAGATGGTATTCGGGTCGACACACAAAAGATCGAGGCCGTAAGGAATTGGCCTAGGCCTACGACACTTACTGAGGTACGTAGTTTTCTGGGATTGTTACAGGAGATTTGCGGAGAATTTTGCTTCGATTGCAGCACCGTTAACGGAGCTGACTCAGAAGGCAGCAAAATTCCAGTGGACCGATGCTTGTGAACGAAGCTTCCAGTTGCTGAAGGAAAAGTTTATTACAGCTCCAGTTCTGACTCTCCCCGACGGGCCAGACAGGTATGTCATTTATTGTGATGCTTCCGGTGTTGGGATAGGTTGTTTATTAATGCAGCATGGTCGAGTTATAGCCTATGCCTCCCGGCAGCTCAGACCGCACGAAAGGAATTATCCTACTCATGACCTGGAATTAGCAGCGGTAATTCATACTTTGAAGATATGGCGGCACTACTTATATGGCATTCATGTTGATATTTATACAGACCACAAAAGCCTTCAGTACATCTGTAAGCAAAATGAGCTGAATTTGCGGCAAAGGAGATGGCTCGAGTTGTTGAAAGATTATGATGTTGACATTTTATATCATCCTGGGAAAGCCAATGTTGTAGCAGATGCACATAGCCGCAAGTCTATGGGCAGCTTGGCCGACGTGCAGCCAGAAAGGAAAGAAATAGTTCGTGAAATTCATCAGTTAGCCAGTCTGGGAGTCCGTTTGGCCGATTCTGGAAATACTGGGGTTTCTGTCCGAGAAGTTGCTGAGTCTTCTATTGTGGAAGAAGTAAAGTGACGCCAATACGAGGATCCTGTTCTGGCACAGTACAGGGATGCATCCCTTGATAAGGGGAGGACCCCGTTCGAGATTACACCTGACGAAGTATTATTATATAGAGGCAAGTTATGTGTACCTGACGTTGCAGGGCTGCGGCGTCAGATTATGGGAGAGGCACATTATGCTCGGTATTCTGTTCATCCGGGATCAATAAAGATGTACCATGACCTCAGATGCTTATATTGGTGGGATGGTATGAAAAGGAACATCGCAGAGTTCGTTGCTCGGTGCCCAAATTGCCAACAGGTTAAGATCGAGCATCAGAAGCCTGGTGGGTTGTTACAGGAAATGGAAATTCTGACTTGGAAGTGGGAAGCAATTAATATGGATTTCATTACAGGTTTACCACGCACCCCACGGAGGTATGATTCCATATGGGTTATTGTTGATAGGCTGACAAAATCAGCCCATTTCCTCCCAGTCAGGACCACCTATTCGGCTGAGGATTATGCCCGGTTATATATTAAGGAGGTAGTAAGACTTCACGGAGTTCCCACATCCATTATATCCGACAGAGGTGCTCAGTTTACAGCTAACTTCTGGAGACCATTTCAAGAAGGATTGGGGACCCAGATAAGTCTTAGTACCGCATTTCACCCGCAGTCTGACGGACAGGCCGAGCGTACTATTCAGACACTAGAAGATATTCTACGGGCCTGTGTTATTGACTTTAAGGGTAGCTGGGACGACCATTTGCCACTTATTGAGTTTTCTTATAATAATAGCTACCATTCCAGCATCCAGATGGCACCGTATGAAGCCCTATATGGCAAGAAGTGCAGATCACCGATCGGTTGGTTTGATGTGGGTGAAACTAAGTTAATTGGTCCAGACATGGTTCAACAAGCAGTGGATAAAGTGAAGCTCATTCGGGAACGGTTATTAGCAGCTCAGAGTCGACAGAAATCATATGCGGATAATCGATGTCGACATTTAGAATTCCAGATTGGCGATTGGGTATTTCTGAAAGTGTCACCCATGAAAGGTGTAATGAGATTCGCAAGAAAGGTAAGCTCAGTCCGAGGTATATTGGACCTTATCAGATCATCCGCAAGGTAGGCAAGGTCTCTTATGAATTGGACTTACCATCTGATTTAGAAGCAGTGCATCCGGTCTTCCATGTGTCGATGCTTCGCAAATGTATTGGTGACCCTTCCAGAATATTTCCCATAGATAACATTCGGGTGGCAGAGGAGTTATCCTATGAAGAACAGCCGATAGCCATACTAGATCGTCAGGTGAGAAGACTGCGTACTAAAGATGTGGCTTCTGTTAAGGTATTGTAGCAGAACAATAACAGGGAGGAGGTGACCTGGGAAGCTGAAGAAGAGATGAAGAAGAAGTATCCTCACTTGTTTCAGATATCTACAGGTAATTTAAATTTCTGAATTGGTTATGTTGATTGATAGTTGGATTGTGTGTGATAGTTATAAAGGAAATTCCCCCGAAGTATTTATAAGACCCTATAAGACTAATTCAACATTCGAGGACGAATGTTCTAAAGGGGTGTCTGCCTGTTATATCCCGTATTTTGTACATTCGGATAATTCAAGATAAGTGCGAGAAGTTAAGGGCAAGGCTATATTTTGATCTTGTTTAATACACAAGTTGTTTATGAAAATTATTGATGTGGAAATATTAAGAAAGGCTAGGGCTAAAAAGGGAAATTCACAAGGTGGCTCATGGAAACATTAAGGGAAGTTTGGGGTTAAAAGTGAATTTTGGGAACTTAAAATTCTTGAACAAAAAAAAAAAAGGCCAAGTGGCCGTGTAAGGTGGGGTGGGCCTTGGCCCACATGGATGAATTATATATGTGTATATTAGATGACTTATTACTCATATTCTTCATCTTCCACACTTAGAAAATTCAAGAAACTTGGAGAAAAACAAAGAGGGCCATTCGGCCATGGTGTAGCCGAACAACACCTTGGAAAAATTGATCACAAAAAATTATTTTCTCCTAGAAAATCAACTAAGTGGAAGGTCCTCTTTAACGTGAGATAGTTGTTGGAGCAATTAAACCACTCCTTGTTGCAAATTCATAACCCTAGCCAAGTGAGAAGTGTGGTGAAAAGGTAAGGTTTAATCTCCTTTTCTATGTGTTAGAAATGATTTGTGCATATTGTAGTAGGTAGAAATGGATGAAATTCATGAAAATATGGATGTTATGTGGTAGTCGTGTAGGTGTTGTGTAGAAAGGATGAATTAATTTTACTTAGTATTTTGGTTGTGGTTGTAATGGATTCTATGATGGAAGTGAAAGTTTAATAATTCTAGTTGAAGTTGTAATTGTTGGAGAGTTGTTTTAGAAGGCAATGTGACTTTAATACCACTTCTTGTATTTATGAAAAATAATGTTGTTAGTGTGTGAATTGTTGGTGTAGTTCATGAATTTGAAAGAAGGAAATGTGTTGTTATTGCTATTGTTGCATTTTGGAGGTTTCGGGTGAAGTGGCATATTGGTTAGATTATTTTTGAATATTGTGCGGATTGTTTGAAGTGTTCTTGAGTTTTGTTTGAATGGTTTCGGATTAGTATTTGCGTGTGCGAGCATTGATGTTAACTTGATTGTATGTAGTTGAAGTGAATGTAAAATTATGTAAAAGGGAGTTGCTAATGTTAGAATGCGTTTTGAATTAATTGTTGATGTTGTTAATATGGTTCTTGGTATTGTTGTGGATGATTTGGCCGAGTTGAATTCTCGGGGTTGTTGAATTTACAGGGGAAATGCTGCCGAAATTTCTGTAGACAAGTACTAGCTTAGGATTGAATTCCTAAGTACTTGTAGCTAACGTTTGGTATTTAATGACGTTATTGTAGATCTTGGGGAGCCCGAGACTTGAGTTGGGATTAGCTTAGGAAGCGAGCAAGGTATGTAAAGCTTACCCTTTCCTTCTTTTGGCATGTCCTAGTTGGAAGTAAGCTATGAAACGAGCCTCGGGGTAACTCCATTCATAAGATCCGAGCATGTCGACGATTTTTATTCACTTCTTGGTGTTAGTATTCCTAATATAGTCGAACTATGGTCTTTGTGGCTTTTGTATGATTAGATAACAAATATGTGTAAAGGATTTTTATTCCTAACAGCTTTATGTCGAAAAATGTCCGTAACTTTCATAGACGAGCTCGGATCGCTCCGATACGTTCCTAGAGGATCCTAAAGCGAATAATGTCCATAACTTTCTTATACTAACTCGGATTGACTCGAAACGTGTTTATGATCTTCAAGCGTCGACTAGTGTATGTACCTATCGAGTCTTAAAAATTGATTTATGTGCATATAGTTTCTCACTACTCTGCTCGTGCATACTGTTATTATATCGTTCGCCGAGTCCCGGGCCGGTTCTGTCATCGTGCGCTCTATGTTATATTCAACAGTATGATGTGTTACGGTTCCCCGAGTCCCTCGCTAGGGGGCCGGGTACCGCTTATATACGACATTATGATGTGTTATGGCGTATGATGTGCTATGATGATATGATGTGTTTCGGGGTTGTACGGAGATATGAAATCTTCTGGAGTATGATGTGTTGTGGCGCCAGCGTCAGAGTGGCGACCACGTTCCTGAGCCCTATGCATGATTTTTTTTTTATATGCATTATTTGTGTTTCAAAAACAAGCGTTTTGGTATACTGATCTCTGTACTCGTTTTCCATACTTCTTATTTCAGTTATGATCTTAATTATTGTATTTCATGCTTTATATACTCAGTACATATTTCGTACTGACCCCCTTTCTTCGGGGGCTGCGTTTCATGCCCGCAGGTACAGGCGCTCATTGTGGTAATCCGCCAGCCTAGGATACCCATTCTGCTACTTTGGAGTGCTCCCTTGATCCGGAGCCCATACTTTTGGTATAGATCTTTCTGTTGTACATATTTATGTGTATATGACTAGTTAGGGGTACGGCGGGGCCCTGTCCCGTCATATGTTTCTGTTGTTATTCTTAGAGGCCTGTAGACATGTATGTGGGTCATGGGTCGTTATTGTTCAGTTATATCTGTGTGATTTGCGTCTTAAGCGGTTCCATTTGCTGTGACAGCCTAAACGACTTCTATGTATGTATATGTATGCATATGTTTTTGGGCGATGAGTTTTACGACAGCCTTGCCGGCTTCTGTGTGATACATTTGATATATGTGACCGTTTAAGACGACATCTGACCTTTGTATCTGTATAAGTCAGTGTACGCCGAATATGGATAAGCCATTGGTATGCCGATTTTGGTAAATGAGTGTGTACGGGTGTCTAGCTCGGGCACTAGCACGGCCTACGGGGTTGGGTCGTGACACTGCCCATGCCATCTGGCCATGGTGTATACGCTGCCCGCCTTAGCGGTGACTTCTCGGCCATATAGGCGCGGTGTTATATCACAATATGCTCATTATAACATGCTCATCATATATGCTCATCATAATATACTTATCATAGTACATGCATAAGGCTCAAGGACGACTATACTTTATCGGGGTGACGTAAGGTCGTGATCCCCCGATTTCATTATGGAGCACTCATTGACATTCTGCCTCACCTTGAAGGAATTAACATATAAGGTGAGTGTAAGCAATAAATAACATTATTAACGCTATAGGATCAACATATCATACATTTTAAAATCTCTATACTTTAACTCATCTTCATCATTATAAGGCACATAATATATCTCTTATCTTATGTAGCTATTCATGGACATAGACTTTTAGCTTTCCGGAATGTAAAAATTCATGAAGAGGAAGGAAGAGTCATGATATAGGATTCATGCCATTAGAAGAAAAGGACTAGCCTCACATACCTTTTACGTTTAACTAAGCTATCGTTCGCTTGTTCTCCTTCAATGTCATGTTTCTACCTTCAAGAGAGAATTTGCATTAACGTTAGTTAATCGACTATAATAACGCGCTACTATTTCTAGGGAAAATTGGGCAGCATTTCCTTTGTTTATACTAACTTTCCCATGTTCTATATCAACTCCCAAACGTTCATATCAACATTCACAATATGGCAACAACAATCATCATTTGTATACATTTACCACAATTCACCATTTCTCTTCAATTTCTCCACAATTTATGGCTATGGCTCATTATCGCGTTTTCTCATATATAATACTTATTCCATGGTCTAAATATCATTTATAACATATTCACAATAACAACACACCAACATTCATGGTTCATCCCAACCACTATTCAACAATGACAGTATTCACTCATTTGTGACCCATTTTCTGTGTCTTTCTACAATTCAAGTGTCTTAGCCTTCCAATACCTTAAACAACATGGTATGGTCATGAAACTTACCTTAGGTGATGGATGAAAAAGTCTTGAGTGGAGTTACTCCTCTAGCACCAAAACCCTACTTCACTTCCCTTGGGTTTTCTTGAGTTAGATGAACTTTGGCTAGGTTTCATACACTTGGTTCCATGGATTTGGTGTTGTTGATTATGGATTTCCTTTAATTTTTTTGTGAATGAGTGATGGAGAATATTCTAGAGGGTTCTTGACTTGTGGAGAGTGGAAATGAAGTAAAATGAAATGAAAAAGGGTCCCTTATATTGAATTAAAAGCTGGCCCGATCAACTTATACGGACCAACATACGGTCCGTATGTTTTTCACTGACCGTATTTTGGACCGTATATTTGGTCCAGTGAGGTATGCTCTTCTGGCCTGAATCTACAGTCTGGACATACGGTCCGTGAATTTTATACGACTAGTATGTCTGGCCGTATATTGTCCAGCTTTCCGAGACTTGTTCTCGTCGACTCGTTTGATCTCCGATCCTTATGGAACCTTCTTAACACTTGTTTAACACTTCAATACCAATCTAAGGGACGTTGTTACTTGTCTCTAAGACATCATTATGCCATCATTAACTCGTCGTCCATAATTCCTACCCGATACATAACATATCGTTTACTTTCTTCGTCAAACTTCTTTCTTTACGTCTAATGTCTTCGAATCTCGATTAAGATCATCAAATGCTATTTCTTACTTATCCAAATCACCGTATACCTCGTGTACTCGCTAGCCTATTCACTGTACATTAACGGGGAATTTTCCAAGGTGTAACATTCTTCCCCCCTTTTGGAACATTCGTCCTCGAATGTTAAACACTCGGAATTCTACGAAAATTTCGCCAGAGTTTCCCCTATAATATGGCACTACCAACCTGTCACAGCAACCTATAAAATCATTGCCTCACAGGGCTACAACACAATATCATCATATCTATGGCCACACACAACCAAAAGCCTAAAAAGTAAGCGTACATACCTCATAGTGCTAGTGTTTCATCTTGAATCTCTATTGGGGGTTGAAATAAATGCGGATACTTGGACTTCATACTTTCTTCTGCCTCCCAAGTCATTTATTCTCGGTTGTTTTTTCGCCACAAGACTTTGACTGAAGCTACCTCTTTATTTCGAAGTCTTCGCACTTGCCTGTCTAGAATGGCAATAGGCACTTCTTCATATACTAGCTTTTCCGTTACTTGGACATCATCAATCGGAACAATCCTCGTGGGATCTCCAACACACTTGCAGAGCATCGATACATGGAAGACTGGATGAATTGATTCAAGCTCCGAAGGCAAGTCCAATTCATAGGCTACATGACCCACCTTACAGATGATTTTGTAAGGCCCAATGTATCGAGGGCTTAATTTCCCTTTCTTGACAAATCTCATCACTCCTTTCATTGGCGATACTTTCAAAAATACCCAATCATTAACCTGAAATTCCAAGTCTCATCGGCGATTGTCCGCATAAGACTTTTGGCGACTTTGGGCTGTCAACAATCGGTTTCGGATCACTTTGAGTTTTTCCACTACTTGCTGAACCAATTCAGGGCCTATTAACTGTACTTCTCCTATTTCAAACCATCCAATTGGAGACCTGCACTTTCTTCCATATAGAGCTTCATATGGAGCCATTTGAATACTGGAGTGATAACTATTATTATATGAAAATTCGATTAGAGGCAAATGATCATCCCAGCTACCACCAAAATCTAGTATGCATGCCCGCAACATATCTTCCAAAGTCTGAATAGTACGCTCGGCTTTCCCATCAGTTTGCGAATGGAATGCCGTACTAAGCCTCACCTGAGTACCTAGACCTTCTTGAAAGGACTTCCAGAACTTGGCTTTAAACTGTGCTCCTCTATCGGTGATAATGGACAGTGGAATACCATGGAGTCGCACAATTTCCTTAAGATACAACCTCGCATAATCTTCTACTGAGTAGGTAGTTCTAACCGGAAGAAAATGGACTAATTTCGTGAGTCTATCCACGATCACCCATACGGAATCATACTTGCCTCGGGAATGGGGTAGCCCCACAATAAAATCCATGTTGATCACTTCCCATTTCCAAGTAGGGATCTCCATTGCTTGCAACAAGCCTCCTGGCTTTTGATGTTCGATCTTTACTTGTTGGTAATTTGGACATTGGGCTACAAATTCTGCTATGTCTCTTTTCATGCCATCCCACCAATACATCATCTTGCGATCATGATACATCTTGGTTGCACCTGGATGAATAGAATACCGAGAATAATGGGCTTCTTCTAGAATCCGACGGCACAATTCTGCGACATTTGGAACACATAGCCTGCCTTGGTATCTAAGGATTCCATTCATAGAAACATCAAATGGCGACTTCTCCTTTCCATGAGACATGTCTCTGTAATGGCACAATTTAGGATCTTCATACTAATTCTCCTTCACTTCCATATTCAGGGATGAAACTGTAGGATCATTAATGCCAATCTCTTCACTGCCCGAATCAATTACACGCACTCCAAGATTTGCCAATTGGTGGAGCTCATGAACCATCTCTTTCTTTTCCAGAGGGACTTGACACAAGCTGCCCATTGATCGGCGGCTAAGCGCATCGGTTACTACATTTGCTTTTCCGGGGTGGTACAAAATCCCAACATCATAATCTTTCAATAGTTCTAACCACCGCCTTGGTCGCAGATTTAACTCCTTCTGTTTGAAAATGTACTGAAGGCTTTTATGATCGGTATAGATGTCACCATGTATACCATACATGTAATGTCTCCACATTTTCAATGCATGAATAACCGCAGCTAATTCGAGATCATGAGTTGGATAGTTCTTTTCATGTTTCCGCAGCTGCCTTAAAGCATATGCAATAGCTCTACCATGTTGCATCAGTACACACCCTAGTCCAACACCGGAAGCATCACAATACACAACATAGCCATCTGGTCCTTCTAGGAGTGTTAAGACTGGAGCTGAGGTTAATATGTCTTTCAACTCATGGAAGCTGCTGCGTTCACAAGCATCATTCTATTGAAATTTGGCTGACTTCTGGGTCAGCTACGTCAATGGGGCGGAAATAGATGAGAAGCCCTCTACAAATCTTCTATAATGACCTGGCAATCCCAGAAAACTACGAACTTCTGTAGGCGTCGTAGGCCTTGGCCATGTCTTCACAACTTCAATTTTATGAGTTTCGACTCGAATGCCATCATCTGAAATAACATGGCCCAAAAATGTTACAGAATTTAGCCAAAACTCGCACTTTGAAAATTTTGCATATAACTCCCGGGCTCGAAGAATGCCAAGAACAATTCGCAAATGATCTGCATGTTCTGATTCTGTGCGAGAGTAGACAAAATGTCATGAATAAATACTATCACGAACAAATACAAGAGAAGCCTAAATACATTATTCATCAAATTCATAAACACGGCCGGAGCGTTGGTTAATCCAAACGACATCACCCTGAACTCATAGTGGCCATATCTCGTTCTAAAGGTTGTTTTGGGAATATCCGTTTCTCTAACCCTCACTTGATGATAACCCAATCTCAAGTCTATTTTTGAAAACCATTTGGCACCCTGTAGCTGATCAAAAAATCATCAATCCTCGGGAGAGGATATTTGTTCTTTATCGTCACTTTGTTCAATTGCCTATAATCGATGCACATTCGTAGGGATCCGTCTTTCTTTCTCACGAACGAGATTGGGCCTACCCACGGTGATGAACTGGGTCTAATAAACCCCTTCTCAAGTAAATCTTTCAACTGTGCCCTTAACTCTTTCAATTCTGCCGGAGCCATCCGATAAGGAGGAACAGAGATAGGCTTGGTGTCCGGCAACACATCAATGGCGAAATCAATCTCTCTTTCTGGAGGAAGACCTGGAAGCTCATCTGGAAATACATCTAGAAATTCATTCACTACCGGAACTGATTGGAAAGTTGGCGACTTTGCCTCGGTGTCATGAACCCGAACTAGATGATAAATATAGCCTTTGGCTATCATCTTTCTTGCCTTAAGGTAGGAAATAAACCTACCTTTTGGAGATGCTGTGTTACCCTTCCATTCAAGCACGGGCTCTCTCGGAAATTAGAATCGAACCACTTTCATTCGCAATCAACATTAGCATAACATGATGCCAACTAATCCATACCCATAATTATATAAAAATCTAGCATTTCCAGCTCAATTAAATCAGCTTTGGTCTGGCGATCGCATATCACAATTACACAATTTTTATACACTTGTCTAGCTATCACGGGATCACCAACCGGAGTAGATACCTCAAAAGGTTTAATTGGCTCAGGTTTCATCCCAATACAATCAGCAACATACGGAGTAATATAGGAGAATGTGGAACCCAGATCTATCAATGCATAAACATCATGGGAGAATATAGAAATTGTACCTGCAACCACATTCAGGGAGGACTCAAGATCCTGCCGTCCGGCTAAAGCATATACACGGGGCTACGTGGCATCTGAAGTAGATGCTCCCCCTCTGCCTGCTGGAGTGTGAGGAGTCTGCCCTACCGGGCGCACTGATGATGAACCAGCCAATGATCCTGTAGGCTGAACCCCAACTCTACCACTGATCGACGGGCAATCTCTCATCATCTGCCCAACCGAGCCACAAGCATAGCAAGCATCCGAACCCTGGCGACACTGTTCGGAATATAATCTACCGCACTGGCTGCATCGCGGTACTAGGGGTCTCCTCTGACTATAATCTTCCCTGAACTGGGAATCTGAGGCCCTCGAACTCTGGCCCTGTCCTGAACGGAAGGAGCGATCAAATCTCCTACCTGCGAATCGAGGAGGTGCACTAGTCACCGACTGGCCTGAATATCCGGAATAAGTCTGCCTTGATCCCCCTCTATAATCACTGTCCGCTCCCATAGATCTGGCCCTCTTACTTTGCCTTCTATCAATATCACGATAACTTATTTATGGTTGTCGTCGTCCCTCTAGATTCTGGGCATGGGCTTGTATTCAGGAAATATCTATCCCGTCTTGTAGCGAAGCTATCAAGCAATGATTAAATAAATGTGGCCCTAAGCCACTCACGAATCTATGTACCCGATCCCCCATATCAGCCACTATAGTCTGGGCATATCTAGCCAATGAATTAAATTGAAGGCTATATTCCCGGGCACTCATGCTTCCTTGCTTCAAATTTAGAAATCTATCCGCTCTAGCTCGGCGGACCTCGGGTGGCAAGTAATGATGAATGAAAGCATCTACAAATTCTTACCAAATCATAGGAGGCGTATTCTCTCCTCTTGATAATACCCTGTTATTATACTATAAGACTGCCACATCCCGGAGTCTATAAGATGCCAACTCCACGGATTTAGTTTCGGAGGCATGGACAATCTTCAACGTCCTTAACATTTCATCAATGAAACCTTGCGGGTCTTCATCCGGATTTGACCCGAAAAACTCCGGAGGATTTAGACTCATAAAATCACGGGCCCTGGTACTTGCAGCCGGATCACTTGAACTCACATTTTGCCGTTGTGCCTGTGCGGCAACCAATTGTGTCAATAAGTGAATGGCCTCGGTCATTTGTTGACCCGAAGCAACCGGTGGAGGAACTGGAGCTGGAGATCCTCCTTGTTCGCCCATATTAGGCGGAGTAGAAGAAGTATTAGATAAGGCCTCATTATGTGAATCCCCCTTCTGGGCGGCTGTAGCTTTTCCCTTTGGCGGCATTCTGAAATCACAACACACTATTAAGGAGGATAAAATCTTATACATGGCTCTATCGCACGATCTCATAAGAAGAAAGATGACCATTTTTCCTAAATGCCCTGTAGCCTCTTATTTATTGATGTGGCGCGCAAGACACCATAAACAAGACTCTACTAGACATGGCTCGTAGACACTTCCTAGGACTGAACTGCTCTGATACCACTTTTGTCACGACCCAGCTAGCGGCTGTGGCGGGTACCCGGGGCTAGCCACCGAGAACCACTCGTTCTACTACTTATTAAGCTCATTAACATTCTTTTATCATATTTATACTCAAATTATAAAGAAAACGTCTTTCATTTGAAGACATAAATACTTTTATATACATGCGCCTCTCGGCTATCAAAATAATATATATATATATATATATGCAATCTCGTGAGACCATATAACCCACACTGCGTATGTATGAGCCTCTACTGGAGAGCTAGACATAAGGACGGTACAAGACCCCGTCATGCCCAAATACATATACATATGCATGACTATATACAAAAGAATCATCATAAGCACCTCCGGAACAAAGGAGTGCTTTCAATCAGCTGAAAGCTCCTACGAATTAGGATCAGGCTCACCTCCATGTCTACCTGTGGGCATGAACAAAGCGTCCAAAGAAAACGGACGTCAGTACGAACGTTGTACTGAGTATGAGAGGCATAAACAATGAAATAAGACAATGATATAAAAGAAGTATCAATATGGAACAGCTGTATCTGACTGTCAAGTATAAAGGAAATAGTGCATGCTGGCTTACTCATAATCATCATCATGTTATGTATGCATAAGAATATATATAAGCTGCCCGTCCATATAGGTACGGTGTGATAATGTATAAGCTGCCCGTCCATATCGGATCGGTGTGATAATCATAATATTAGCCTGCGTCCAGGCCTCCCGCGTCCGGGGTATCATCTCATGCCGCCCACTAGTGGTGTCTGCTCATGCCATCTGGCCATGGTATATACGCTGCCCGCCTTAGCGGTGACTGCCCGGCCGTATAGGTGCGGTGTTATATCACAATATGCTCATCATAACATGCTCATCATAATATGCTCATCATATATGCTCATCATAATATACTTATCATAGTACATGCATAAGGCTCAAGGACGACTATACTTTATCGGGGTGACGTAAGGTCGTGATCCCCCAATTTCATTATGGAGCACACATTGACATTCTGCCTCACCTTGAAGGAATTAGCATATAAGGTGAGTGTAAGTAATAAATAACATCATTAACGATATAGGATCATCATATCATTCATTTTAAAATCTCTATACTTTAACTCATCCTCATCATTATAAGGCTCATAATATATCTCATATCTTACGTAGCTATTCATGGACATAGACTTTTAGCTTTCCGGAATGTAAGAATTCATGAAGAGGAAGGAAGAGTCATGATATAAGATTCATGCCGTTAGAAGAAACGGACTAGCCTCACATACCTTTTACGTTTAACTAAGCTATCGTTCGCTTGTTCTCCTTCAATGTCACGTTTCTACCTTCAATAGAGAATTCACATTAACGTTAGTTAATCGACTATAATAACGCGCTACTATTTCTAGGGAAAATTGGGCAGCATTTCCTTTGTTTATACTAACTTTCCAATGTTTTATATCAACTCCCAAACGTTCATATCAACATTCACAATATGGCAACAACAATCATCATTTGTATACATTTACCACTATTCACCATTTCTCTTCAATTTCTCCACAATTTATGGCTATAGCTCATTATCGCGTTTTATCATATATAATACTTATTCCATGGTCTAAATATCATTTATAACATATTCACAATAACAACACCCCAACATTCATGGTTCATCCCAACCACTATTCAACAATGACAGTATTCACTCATTTGTGACCCATTTTCTATGTCTTTCTACAATTCAAGTGTCTTAGCCTTCCAATACCTTAAACAACATGGTATGGTCATGAAACTTACCTTAGGTTATGGATGAAAAAGTCTTGAGTGGATTTACTCCTCTAGCACCAAAACCCTACTTCACTTCCCTTGGGTTTTCTTGAGTTAGATGAACTTTGGCTAGGTTTCATACACTTGGTTCCATGGATTTGGTGTTGTTGATTATGGATTTCCTTTGATTTTCTTGTGGATGGGTGATGGAGAATATTCTAGAGGGTTCTTGACTTGTGGAGTGTGGAAATGAAGTAAAATGAAATGAAAAAGAGACCCTTATATTGAATTAAAAGCTGGCTCGATCAACTTATACGGACCAACATACGGTTCATATGTTTTTCACTGACCGTATGTTGGACTGTATATTTGGTCCAGTGAGGTATGATGTTCTAGGCTGAATCTATGGTCTGGACATACGGTTCGTGAATTTTATACGGCCAGTATGTCTGGCCGTATATTGTCCAGCTTTCCGGGACTTGTTCTCGTCGACTCGTTTGATCTCCGATCCTTATGGAACCTTCTTAACACTTGTTTAAAACTTCAATACCAATCTAAGGGACGTTGTTACTTGTCTCTAAGACATCATTATTCCATCATTAACTCGTTGTCCATAATTCCTACCCGATACATAACATATCCTTTACTTTCTTCGTCAAACTTCTTTCTTTACGTCTAATGTCTTCGAATCTCGATTAAGATCATCAAATGCTATTTCTTACTTATCCAAATCACTGTATATCTCGTGTTCCTCGCTAGCCTATTCACTGTACATTAACGGGGAGTTTTCCAAGGTGTAACATTCACCATGGGTCTTGTCCTTTCATCCATAGCCAGGGGAAATGGACTTCCATGAATTTTTTATCCCTCCCCCTAGGAGCCCCCTGTTGCTCCATAGGCACACACAAGTATACGTGGTCTCCAAGTAATATAGTGACTTGTAAAAGTCAGATATCTCGTACCCACAAAGACTTATGATCAACTGTTAAAAAAGAATTCACTATTATTACTAATTATGCAAGTATGAATATAGAATGTTTGATTGTTTTGTAAACTAATACAGAAATTAAATAACTACTTAATTACACTAACAATTTTTCACGAACGTTTGTTTAAGATGTGAGTTTATCATTGAAAGGAGAATCTTTGTGGGTTACGTCACTTTCGTAATGATGTTGTGTATTCACTTTCATTGACCTTTATTTTTTACCAAGTTACTAATTGACAGGGTTGATATTACGACTACGAATCTCTCGAGTTCTCTAATCACCTATTCGTATTACTTTCACGCCTATATTTCTATGGTGATGAATATTCACACATATGCATTTATATTGCCTGTATATCAACCAAGTAGGGAAAACTAGGTATATCTCTATCCTAGACGCTAATCCGCTCTCCGATTCCCAGGGTTAAGATCCTACTATACTTAATCTTCGTTCTATCATAGTATTCCTTTCTTGTGTTCAATCTAAGAATCAAATATATATCCTACTGGTCGAGAAGCAGTAAAATAGACGAGCACAAGATTAAGTAAATAGCTCATATGATAAATATAGCAAATGTCAACTCAAGTTCATACGACAACAATCATACTTTGGCCATATTCGGATTACAACAAGTAGTTTTCATGTTTGATCTAAGAAAAGATGAAATAATGAAGGTAAAAGAGATAACACTAAGATGAAAATCCTTACTCCTTGCTCTCTGCAAAATAAAACGTTTGAGTCCTTAAAAAATGACCTAAGGAACTATTTATAGTGTTGAGAAATAACCCGCCAAGGCCCGACCAAAACAGGTTAGGACTTACAAAAATTTCCCTTCAGCGTACTTTGTTCACTGAGCGAGATGGGACCTCGCCCTAGCCTTTACTCAACGAGGCAGTGATCTCGTTTTGTACTTAGAAAAATTTCTGCAGTTTTTCCCTTTTGAGAAGTGCAGTGAGCATACACCTTGCTAAGCAAGCTCCCCATGTCATTCCACACTTTGACAATTTTCATGAACTTATGTTTCTGCACAGCTGACCTTTCTTAGCGAGGTTGAGGGAGAGATGTGCCCTCGCTCCAGCCTTAGCTCAGCGAGGTCACTCTTCCATTTTTTACTTGGCCCATTTCAGGTCTTGCTCTTTGTGACATCGTTGGCTCGCTGAGCGATCCTTAAGACGAGATGAGGCCTAGCTTTGAGCTTCGCTCAATGCGGTCTATGTCATTTCCTTCCAAATTGATGCGTTTTCCACATAAAGTACCTAGATGCAACAATAACACACGTATTAGTTGATAATGCAAGATTCAACATAAGCTAGGTGTATTTAGTATAATTAGTCCTATAAACAAGGTATAAGATGGGTGAAATACGGCGGTTAGGCATATGAATACACCTAGAATCACAACCCCACACTTAAACCTTTGTTCGTCCTCGAACAAGCACTAAACACACCCAACTTCACTTACGATTAGTGAAACATAACAAAATCGAACAGGTTTGCTCAGAATAAGGCCACTAAGACTATTTAAACATATACGAGCAATAATATCAAGCATAACATCAATTTCAAGCATGCCAACAACCGTTTCAAAACATCCTAACCTCTATAACGGACTCAGTTATACGAATTTAGGCAAAAATGGTCTTGTGGTCTAGCAAAGGAATCAAACGCATCACCGATTTCTTACCAATTATCTGCCCTCACCACTAAGAGAACTGCGCAAACTTTTTTAATCAATATACACAAAATGGGCAATGAATAGAAAGAATTACTCTCACTCTCGACCAGAAAATTCACATGCTCATACGACGTACCATAGGCTTGTCCTTAATGTCATACTCTATTAACAAAAACATATTAAGCGTAGGATCAAATAGGACTTTTATAGTTGTAACGTTGGCTAAGGGATGGGTAGGAATTATTTGGGTAAATAGTGACTAACCTCCCTATGCACTTTAAGACATACACATTATCATCCTTTATGCGCTTATCATTGTTTCGTCAATATTTCGATCATTCTTTTTCACTTTACCTTATGACCCCCTTTATCATTACGCACTCTCTTTATTTTCTGCATACATCATTAGCAAGTTTTTGTTCATCTTTTTCACGTAGACCACAAATTTTTTCTTTCTTTTTCCGCTCCCTACTAACAATATACACTAACTATATTCAACAAGTGCACCCTCTACCTTATTTTTTCTAGTTTTCATGTTAACTTCCCTTTATAGCTACTTCCCATTTGCTTTTAAGCGCTCAATTTCTAAAGTGCTTTAGAAGTTCGGGAGCAAATATTTCAAGTATAGCAATAAAAGGGATGGCTAAACACGTGGTTACCAAAGAAAATAGGCTAAAGTCTCAAAGAGGATTAACTAGGATATTACATATGGGTAGGCAAAGAAAATGGTAAAAAATTATGGCTTAACAAAGAATTGTCTATATCATCTCCTAACTCAACATACCTCGTTTCACTTTGTAAACATACTGGCAAGTTCTAGACATCAATATAAAACATGGAATACAAAAAAAATCAGTCACCACACATGGAACACTCATGGATCCATATTGACCCTCTACTTAGCAAACAATGACATGAATTCAATACAAGCATTTTTAAGCCAACAATTTGATAGAAGAGTCAAGTAGAAGAGCTTAGGTGTGTTCCGAAACAAGTTATTATTTTTAAGCACGATTTTACTTTAAAAAATTCGAGGTTCGCTCATGTCAATAGTTTACCTTATCCCGAGCACCTAGCATTCAATTCGTTTTAAGGGCTTTCATCTCCTACCTTTTCCTAACTACTAATGGTCCCTCAACACAGTGGTCATCCATCCGTCCTAGGTAACTACGTCTCTATGACAAAAAAAAATTACTGTTCAAAAGGCCCCATGGAAAAGAACCGAAAACAAAAACCAAGGGGTGCACTAACTACTAGCACGACACGACAATATTGCTAATTACTAATATATTACATATTACTTATTACAGGCCATGAATATCTGTGAAGTACTACAACCTATAATTTCCTAGAAAGCATGAAATAAATGAAAATAAAGTCAAGTGACAAAACAAACTCCTCTAAGAGTATCATGACTGTCATAAGGTAGGGACAGGGTCTCGCCATACCCGAAATATATATACAATAGCATACTCACTCCAAAATGGAAACTCCGGAGGAATAGAGGATGCCAACCAACCACTGACCTGAGCAACCTACTAGGGAAGTCCGTCCGTCTGAACCTGCAGGCTTGAAATGTAGCATGCCCCGACAAAAGGGACGTCAGTACGGATGAATATACCGAGTATGTAAGGAAAGAAAAGCATATATGAAATATCAATGTAAAGAGATAAGTGAAGGGATCAACCTGAAACTTGAAATGCCACTGAGGGTGTATGACATGCAAGCTTATGCTTACATACATATACATATACATATATATGTATATAGATACTAGTATCCTCATATATACATCAAGCCGCTCTGTGGGGCTAATCATCATAACATGCCCAACTGATCAGTGGTGTAATGCACACACACACACACACACACACACACACACACACACACATATATATATATATATATATATATATAGCACACAATAGGTGCATGGCCATCCGATTATAGCTCGGAGGTGTGTAATTTTATCATATATATATATATATAATGTACAATAGGTGCCTACCCTTCTGATTATAGCTCGGAGGTGTGTAATATATCTTATATACTATATATACATACATGAGAGACAATAGAAGAAAATCTCATGTCTTTCAGAGTGACGTAAGGTCAGTAGACCTCTAACTAACATTATGTAATAACTAGAAATCATGAATATCAATAAGAACTCAAGAACCAGAGTAACATGATTCAATTACAATAGAAGGAAAGGACATGAACACTATAACAAACATGAGTAGAGTCATTATTTTAGGATGTTCGTTTACGTTTATGTTTTGTTTCGATTGGATTCATGCCAAAAGAAAGAAAGGATAGTGTTACACCTCGAAAAGTCCCCCTTACATGTACTGAGAATAGGAAAATGTAGGTCATGACGTATACGATGCTTTGATGAGTTAGGAATAGTGTTTGATAACCCCAAACGAGATTTCAAAACCATTCGAGATAAGGAAAGGAAGTTGTTAAGGAAAGCGAGTCGTAAGTCGTATATCGAGTAGGAATAACGAGCAACGAGTTGGTGAGCGCGTAATGGTGTCTTAGAGACATGCAATGACGTCACTTAGATTGGTATTGAAGTATTAAACAAGTGTTAAGAAGGTTCCATAAGGATCGGAGATCGAACGAGACAACGAGAACGAAAACGGAACCACTGGGCATTATACGGTCCAACCTACGGACCGTATAATTTATACTGGCCGTATAATTGGCCATATAATTGGCCAATGAAGGGACCAGCTACTGTACTAATTGTACGCCCATACATACGGTCCGTATAAATAGTACGGACCGTATGTTTGTCCGTATAATGGGTCTCGGCCAGCTTTTTAATTAAGTGTAAGGGGTCATTTTTCATTTCACCCATTTCATTTCCCACCTCTTCCAACTCAAGAAGCCTCTAGAACTTTCCCTACTCTTCAACCACAAGATAAATCCAAGGGAAACTAAGATCAACAACACATAATCCATGAAATAAAGTGTATGAAAACTAAGTAGGGTTCATCTTCCTCAAAGAAAATCAAAGGAGGTGAAGAAGGGTTTTGATGCTGAGGTAAAAACTCAACTCAAGGCTTGTTCAACCAACATCCAAGGTAAGTTTTATGATCATTTCATGTTGTTTAAGGTATTGGAAGGCTTAGATACTTGAAATGTAGAAGAACATAGAAAGTGGGTCATTATTGAGTGAATAGTGACATAATTGAATGATAGTGGAGTTGAATTATGAAAGTTGAAGAGTTGTGATTATGAATACGTTATAATGAGGTGTATATCATGAAACAAGCATTAAATGCGTGAAAACACAAAGATGAGCTATAAGTAGAAATATGGGAAAAATTGGAGGAAAATGGTGGATTTTGCTAAATATGCATAAATGATGATTGTTGATTGTGTTATGGTGAGTAGTATTGTGAATGTTGGGAGTTGATATAGAACATGGGAAAAGTAGTAAAAACAAAGGAAGTGCTGCCCAATTTTTCCTAGAATTAACGATGCGTTCTTGTAGTCAATTAACTAATGTTAATTCGAATTCTCTCATGAAGGTAACGACGTGATACCGAAGGAGAACAAGTGAGCGATAGCTTTGTTAAACGACCAAGGTATGTGAGGCTATTCCTTTCCTTCTAATGGCATGAATCCTATAGCGTAAACTCTTTATCCTCTTCATGAGTTTCCATTTTCCGGAAAGTTAAGAGCCTACATTCATAAATGTCTATATAAGATAAGAGATACGATATGATGATGCTATATTGATAATGAGGTTATTGTCGCCTACACTCACCTTATGTACTAGTTCCTTCAAGGTGAGGCAGAATGTCAATAATTGCTCCATGCATGTACTATGATAAGAGTAGAAATGATCTTGAGCTTCATGCATGTACTATGATAAGATAAGCATGTGTTGATAAGTATATGATAGTAAACATTTTATGATGAGCATGACATGATTGCATCACACCGGGCCTAGTTGGCTGGACAGTCACCGCCAAGGCGGGCAGCTATACGGATGCACCATGACCTTTTGGCATGGGCAGACACCACTAGTGGGCGGCATGAGATGGTACCCCAGACGCGGGGGGCCTGGACGCGGGCTAATGTTATTGATTATCACACTGTTCCGATATGGACGGGCAGCTTGCATATTATGCATATATGATATGATGATGAGTATGAGTAAGACAGCATGCATTACTTTCCATATGATTGTTATTCAGATCCAGATGTTTCATATCGATGTTCTCATTATATTATTGATGTCTTTTTTCATTGTTTATGTCTCTCATACTCAGTACAATATTCGTACTGACGTCCGTTTTCTTTGGACGCTGTGTTCATGCGCACAGGTAGACAAGCAGGTGAACTTGGCCCAGATCCTTAGTAGCTGTCAGCTGATATAGAGCACTCCATTGTTCAGAGGTGCTTATGGTTATTCTTTTGGTACATATGTGTATTTTTGGGCATGACGGAGTCTTGTTCCGTGTATGTATATAGTATGTCAGTAGGGGCTCGTAGATACGCAGTGTGGGTTATATAGTCTAACATGATGTTGTTATATATATATATATATATATATATATATATATATATATATATATATATATATATATATATATGTGTTATTTTGATAGCCGAAAGGCAAATAAGTATAAAGCATTTATGTTTCTATAAAATATATGCTTTCTTACACTTCCATGAATAAAAATTGCAAAAGAGCATTAGATGAGTAAGATGAGTAGTAAAGTGAGCGGTGCTCGGTAGCTAGCTTCGGGTACCCGTCACGGCCCCTAGTTGGGTCATGACAGAAGTGGTATCAGAGCAGTTCATCCTAGGAAGTGTCTACGAGCCGTGTCTAGTAGAGTCTTGTTTATGGTGTGTAGCGCGCCACACTAATAAACAAGAGGCTACAGGGCATTTAGGAAAATGACCATCTTTCTTCTTATGAGATCGTGCGACAGAGCCATGTCTAAGATTATATCCCTCCTAAAAGTGTGTCATGATTTCAGAATATGCCGCCAATGGGAAAGGCTACCGCCGCCCAGAAGGAAAAAGCTACGACAAAAAGGTGCGTAGAAAGAGAGCCTCCGCTGAATGTAGAGGAGGGCGAATCACAAAATGAGGCCTCGCCCCAGGTGGAATAGAAAGGGGGAGCCTCAGTCCCAATTCCTCCACCAGTTACTTCGGGTCAACAAGTGACCGAAGCTATTCATTTGTTGACGCAATTGGCTGCCGCCCAGGCACAGCGGCAGAGTGCGGGCCTGAGTGATCGTTCAGCCAGTACGAGAGCCCTTGACTTTCTGACTTTGAACCCTCCGGAATTTTTCGGTTCGAAGCCGAATGAGGACCCGCAAGGCTTTATTGATGAGATGTTGAGGACGCTGAAACTTATGCATTCTTCCGAGACCGAGTCGGTAGAGCTGGCCTCTTATAGACTCCGCGATGTGGCGGTATTATGGTACAACAATTGGATGGCCTCAAGAGGAGAGAATGCACCTCCTCGGTTTGGCAGGAATTCGTGGATGCCTTTATTCGTCATTATTTACCGCCCGAGGTCCGCCGAGCTAGAGCGGACAGGTTTTTGAATCTGAAGCAAGGAAGTATGGGTGCTTGGGAGTATAGTATGTAGTTTAATTCTCTGGCCAGGTATGCCCCGGCTATGGTGACCAACATGGGCAATCGTGTACACAGGTTCGTGTGTGGTTTGGGGTCACATTTGTTTAGAGATTGTCTGACGGCCTCCTTGGAAGACGGGATGGATATTTCCCGAATACAGGCACATGCTCAAAATCTTGAGGAGCGACAGCAACAGCAAAGAAGTGATCGTGATAATGACAGAAGACAAAGTAAGAGGGCTAGATCTATGGGAGCGAGCAGTGAACATAGAGGGGGACCGAGACAGATGCACTCTAGACACTCAGGTCAGTCGGCGACTAATGTGCCTCCCAGATTCGCAGATAGGAGGTTTGATCGTTCTTTTCAGTCAGGACAGGGCCAGAGTTCAAGGGCCTCAGATTCTTAGTTCGGGGGAGATTTTAGTCAGCGGAGACCTCCAGTGCCGCGGTGCAGTCAGTGCGGTAGATTGCATTCCGAGCAGTGCCGTCAGGGTTCAGATGCATGTTATGCCTGCGGGCAAGTTGGCCACATGATGAGAGATTTCCCTTCAGCGGAAGGTAGAGTCGGGACCCAGCCTACGGGATCTGCAGTTGGGTCTTCCTCAGTACGCCCGACAGCACAGACTTCTCAGACCACCGCAGGTAGAGGCAGAGGCAGAGGGGGAGCATCTACTTCAGGTGCCGTTCAGCCCCACGTATATGCTTTGGCTGGGCGACAGGATCTAGAGTCCTCCCTAGATGTTGTTACAGGTATCTTGACTATATTTTCCCGTGATGCATATGTTTTGATTGATCCGGGCTCTACTTTCTCTTATGTTACTCCATATGTCGCCGATTGTATTGGGGTGAAGCCCGAGCCAATCAAACCTTTTGAAGTGTTCACTCCGGTTGGTGATCCGGTAGTAGCGAGGAAAGTGTACAAGGACTGTGTTATCGTGATATGTGATCGTCAAACCAAAGCCAATCTGATCGAGCTGGAAATGGTAGATTTCGATGTAATCATGGGAATGGATTGGTTGGCTTCGTGCTATGCTAATGTTGATTGTCGGACGAAAATGGTTCGGTTCCAATTTTTGGGAGAGCCGTACTTGAATGAAAGGGTAATACGGCAACCCTAAAGGGTAGGTTTATTTCCTACCTTAAGGCAAGCAAAATGATAGCTAAAGGCTATATTTATCATCTAGTTCGGGTCCATGACACTGAGGCAAGGTCGCCAGCTTTCTAATCTATTCCGGTAGTGAATGAATTCCCCGATGTATTTCCGGACGAACTTCCAGGTCTTCTTCCCGAGAGGGAAATTGATTTCACTATTAATGTGTTACCGAACACTGAGCCTATTTCCATTCCTCCTTATCGAATGGCTCCGACAGAATTAAAGGAACTAAAAGCACAGCTAAAAGATTTGCTTGAGAAGGGATTTATAAGGCCCAGATCATCACCGTGGGGAGCACCGGTCTTGTTCGTGAGGAAGAAGGATGGATCCCTGTGGATGTGCATTGATTACTGACAGCTGAATAGGGTAACGGTAAAGAACAAGTATCCCCTCCCCAGAATTGACGATTTGTTTCATCAATTGCAGGGCGCTAAATGGTTTTCCAAGATAGATTTGAGGTCTGGTTATCATCAAGTGAGAATTAGAGAAGCGGATATTCCCAAGACTGCCTTCAGGACAAGATATGGTAACTACGAGTTCTGAGTAATGTCGTTTGGATTGACGAATGCCCCGGCGGTGTTTATGAACTTAATGAATATTGTGTTCAGACCATTCTTGGATCTCTTTGTCATAGTATTTATCGATGATATTTTGGTATACTCTCGCACAGAGTCAGAACATGCAGATCATCTAAGAATTGTCCTTGGTGTTCTCTGAGCTCGGGAACTATATGCAAAGTTCTCAAAGTGCGAATTTTGGCTGAATTCTATAACATTCCTAGGCCACGTTATTTCCGATGATGGTGTCCGAGTCGACACTCAGAAAATTGAAGCTGTGAAGACTTGGCTAAGGCCTACGACACCCACAGAAGTTCGTATTTTCTTGGGTTTGGCATGTTACTATAGAAGATTCGTAGAGGGTTTTTCTTCTATTTCAGCCCCACTGACGAAGTTAACTCAGAAATCCGCTAGATTCCAATGGAACGATGCGTGTGAGCGTAGTTTTTAGGAGTTGAAAGACAGATTGACTTCAGCACCAGTGCTAACACTTCCAGAAGGGTCAGAAGGCTATGTTATATATTGCGATGCTTCTGGTGTGGGACTAGGATGCGTATTAATGCAGCATGGCAAGGTTATTGCATATGCTTCGAGACAGTTGCAGAAACATGAACAAAATTATCCAACCCATGATCTTGAATTGGCCGCGGTTATTCATGCTTTAAAAATATGGAGGCATTATTTGTATGGTGTACATATTGATATCTATACAGATCACAAGAGTCATCAATACATTTTCATGCAAAAGGAGTTGAATCTGCGTCAGAGGTGGTGGTTAGAACTGTTCAAAGACTATGATGTAAATATTCTGTACCACCCGGGAAAAGCTAACGTAGTGGCTGATGCGCTTAGTCGTCGATCAATGGGTAGCTTATGTGAAGTCCTTTCATAAAAGAAGGAAATGGTTCGTGAGCTGCAACGACTATCTAATCTTGGAGTACGCGCAATTGATTCGGGTAGCACAGGTATCAGCATTAGTAACCCCACAGTTTCATCTTTAAGTACAGAAGTAAAGGAACGACAGTACGAAGATTTCCAGTTAAGCCACTACCGAGACCTATCTCGTGAGAAGGAAAAGTCTCCATTTGAAGTCTCCACAGAAGGGGTTCTCAGATATCAGGGCAGGCTATGTGTACCGGATGTGGCAAGATTGCGCCAAAGGATTCTAGAGGAAGCTCACTATTCTCGGTATTCTATTCATCCCAGTGCAACCAAAATGTATCATGACCTCAAATCGATATATTGGTGGAACGGTATGAAGAGAGACATAGCAGAATTTGTAGCCCAATGTTCGAATTGCCAACAAGTAAAAGCTGAACATCAATAGCCAGGAGGCTTATTGCAAGCAATAGAGATTCCTACATGGAAATGGGAAGAAATTAATATGGACTTTATTGTAGGATTACCTCGTTCCCGAGGAAAATATGATTCTATATGGTTATAGTGGACAGACTCACAAAAGCAGCTCATTTCCTCCCAGTTAGAACCACGTATTCAGCGGAAGATTATGCTAGGTTGTACTTGAAGGAAATTGTGCGAATTCACGGAATTCCTTTGGCCATTATCACAGACAGAGGCGCACAGTTTACAGCTAAGTTTTGGAAGTCCTTCCAAGAAGGTTTGGGTACTCAGGTTAAGCTCAGCGCGGCGTTTCATCCACAGACTGACGGACAAGCTGAACGTACTATTCAGACCTTGGAAGACACGCTGCGAGCGTGTGTGTTGGATTTTAGCAGTATTTGGGATGAGCATTTACCCCTTATTGAATTTGCTTATAACAACAGCTATCATTCCAGTATTCAAATAGCTCCATATGAAGCCTTGTACGGAAGGAAATGTAGATCTCCAATTGGATGGTTTGAAACCGGAGAAGCACAATTAATAGGCCCCGACTTGATTCAACAAGTAGTCAAAAAAGTTAAGGTGATACGAGATCGCTTGTTGAGGGCCGAAAATCATCAAAATTCTTATGCGGACAACCGCTGACGAGACTTGGAATTTCAGGTAGATGATTGGGTATTCCTGAAGGTATCGCCGATGAAAGGGGTGATGAGATTTGGCAAGAAAGGGAAGTTAAGCCCAAGATATATTGGACCTTATCGAATCATCCGTAAAGTGGGTCGAGTAGCCTATGAACTAGACTTGCCTTCAGAACTCGGGTCAGTGCATCCAGTCTTCCATGTTTCGATGCTCCGCAAGTGCATCGGAGATCCAACAAGAATCATTCCTGTTGATGATGTCCAAGTTACAGAAGTACTAACATATGAAGAAGTACCGGTTGCTATCTTAGACAGACAGGTGCGAAGGCTTCGAAATAAAGAGTTCGCTTCAGTCAAGGTCTTATGGCGAAACAATAATCGAGAAGAAATGACTTGGGAAGCAGAGGATAATATGCAAGCCAAATATCTGCATTTATTCCAACCCCCGGAGGAGACTCAAGATGAAACATCGACGAGATGAGGTATGTATACTTACTTTGATACTTTTGGTCGTGTGTGGCAATAGAAATGTTAGTATTGTGATGTAGCCCTGTGAGGCGATGATATTATGGGTTGCTGTGACAGGTTGGTAGTGCCAAGTTATAGGGGAAACTCTGGCGAAAATTTTGTAGCATCCCGAGTGTTTAACATTCGAGGACGAATGTTCCAAAAGGGGGGGAGAATGTTACACCTCGAAAAATCCCCCTTACATGTACTAAGAATAGGACAATAAAGGTCATGATGCATACAGTGCTTTGATGAGTTAGGAATAGTGTTTGATAACCCCAAACGAGATTTCAAAACCATTTGAGAGAAGGAAAGGAAGTTGTTAAGGAAAGCGAGTCGTAAGTCGTATATCGAGTAGGAATAACGAGCAACGAGTTGGTGAGGGCATAATGGTGTCTTAGAGACCTGAAATGATGTCCCTTAGATTGGTTTTGAAGTATTAAACAAGTGTTAAGAAGGTTCCACAAGGATCGGAGATCGAACGAGACAACGAGAACGAAAACGGAACCACTGGGCATTATACGGTCCAACCTACGGACCGTATAATTTATACTGGCCTTATAATTGGCCAATGAAGGGACCAGATACTGGACCAATTGTACGCCCATACATACGGTCCGTATAAATAGTACGGACCGTATGTTGGTCCGTATAATGGGTCTCGGCCAGCTTTTTAATTAAGTGTAAGGGGTCATTTTTCATTTCACCCATTTCATTTCCCACCTCTTCCAACTCAAGAAGCCTCTAGAACTTTCCCTAGAAACTCAACTCAAGGCTTGTTCAACCAACATCCAAGGTAAGTTTTATGATCATTTCATGTTTTTTAAGTATTGGAAGGCTTAGATACTTGAAATGTAGAAGAACATAGAAAGTGGGTCATTATTGAGTGAATAGTGACATAATTGAATGATAGTGGAGTTGAATTATGAAAGTTGAAGAGTTGTGATTATGAATACATTATAATGCGGTGTATATCATGAAACAAGCATTAAATGCGTGAAAACACAAAGATGAGCTATAAGTAGAAATATGGGAAAAATTGGAGGAAAATGGTGGATTTTGCTAAATATGCATAAATGATGATTGTTGATTGTGTTATGGTGAGTAGTATTGTGAATGTTGGGAGTTGATATAGAACATGGGAAAATTAGTATAAACAAAGGAAGTGCTGCCCAATATTTCCTAGAATTAACGATGCGTTCTTGTAGTCAATTAACTAATGTTAATTCGAATTCTCTCATGAAGGTAACGACGTGATACCGAAGGAGAACAAGTGAGCGATAGCTTAGTTAAACGACCAAGGTATGTGAGGCTAGTCCTTTCCTTGTAATGGCATGAATCCTATAGCGTAAACTCTTTATCCTCTTCATGAGTTTCCATTTTCCGAAAAGTTAAGAGCCTACATACATAAATGTCTATATAAGATAAGAGATACGATATGATGATGCTATATTGATAATGAGGTTATTGTCGCCTACACTCACTTTATGTACTAGTTCCTTCAAGGTGAGGCAAAATGTCAATAATTGCTCCATAATGATATCGGGGGATCACGACCTCACGTCACCCCGATAAAGTAGAAATGATCTTGAGCTTCATGCATGTACTATGATAAGATAAGCATGTGTTGATAAGTATATGATAGTAAGCATTTTATGATGAGCATGACATGATTGCATCACACCGGGCCTAGTTGGCCGGGCAGTCACCGCCAAGGCGAGCAGCTATACGGATACACCATGACCTTTTGGCATGGGCAGACACCACTAGTGGGCGGCATGAGATGGTACCCCGGACGCGGGAGGCCTTGACGCGGGCTAATGTTATCGATTATCACACTGTTCCGACATGGACGGGCAGCTTGCATATTATGCATATATGATATGATGATGAGTATGAGTAAGACAGCATACATTACTTTCCATATGATTGTTATTCAGATCCAGATGTTTCATATCGATGTTCTAATTATATTATTGATGTCTTTCTTCATTGTTTATGCCTCTCATACTCAGTACAATATTCGTACTGACGTCCGTTTTCTTTGAACGTTGTGTTCATGCCTACAGGTAGACAAGGAGGTGAGCTTGGCCCAGATCCTCAGTAGCTGTCAGCTGATAGAGAGCACTCCATTGTTCGGAGGTGCTTATGGTTTTTCTTTTGGTACATATGTGTATTTTTGGGCATGACGGAGTCTTGTTCCGTCTATGTATATAGTATGTCAGTAGAGGCTCGTAGATACGCAGTGTGGGTTATATAGTCTCACATGATGTTGTTATATATATATATATATGTTATTTTGATAGCCGAAAGGCAAATAAGTATAAAGCATTTATGTTTCTATAAAATATATGCTTTCTTACACTTCCATGAATAAAAATTGCAAAAGAGCATTAGATGAGTAAGATGAGTAGTAAAGTGAGCGGTGTTCGGTAGCTAGCTCCGGGTACCCGTCACGGCCCCTAGTTGGGTCGTGACAGATAGCCTTAACATACCTTTAAAACCAAACTCCCACTAACACTGTTTGAACCATCCTCCTTGATACCTTAATCTACAAGAAATAATAATTGCACTAATGTCAAACTATGGAAAAGCATAACAACAACACACTGAGCGGCAATCTCGCTATACGATTACCTAAATGGCGTTTCTTCCCGCCCTTCATCCCTACAAGCTCGCAACAACAACAAGAACACACACTTATCATTAAACCCACATCTCTAGAACCTTAACATAACAAGAACAGTGCCAAAATTATAATTCAATAATACTCATCAATTAGTTTACGACTTTCGATAGGTGTTTCATGAGTTATTAACGAATACATACCTTAGATGCTCGTACGAGCTCGTAGAAGGTCATAGACGATGAGTCATACTTTGGCTTCCCTCTTTCGAACTCCCCATCACTTAGCTTCATTACGAAGTAACCTTCGATCCACTAAAATGGAATAACGTTGATGCTATGTTTGAAAAGTATGTTGTTGCTACGTTTCATAAAAGGAAAAACTAATTCCCAAAGTAAGATCTCAATAAAAGAATTTTGGAAGTACGTAGCTTCTAAGAGAAGTCTTGCAATTCTAACGTGAGAAAATGAAGTACTAATATTACAGCATATGAGTTCTTAAGATAATTATCTCACTAATTTGAGATCTCAATTGATTCCCAATTTTTATGGACTATGGGGTCCACTCCCATAAAGATCTTTATTGTTATTACATGGCTAAAAATAAGAACCCCACATAAGCATAAATTGGAATAGTCACTTTCTTATGCTACTAGCCATGATCCACGTGTAATTGCTTCCACCAAAGCATTTATCCACAACTTACTAATTCATTCATTAGTCTACTAATAAATTCCAACATTTATCTTATTACTCACATAATTAATTTCTTGATCTCAATTCACTTAATAATAATTATTTCCAACACACTTCATATACTAATTATCATAATCATATGGTATAACACTAGTCCATAGTCTCTTTATGCACACCCCAACATACTATTTCCAACCATCGCCGCCTCACTTTTATGTCTGAAATCATTTCGGGACTTCATCTTCTTATACAACGAGCTTCTTATTTGTATACTTGAATATGACCAAATCCTCTGGGCTCAGGTAAATTTTCTCATGTTGCACAGTTCAATTTTCTAGTCCAAATATATCGGGTATATAACTTCGTCTGTATTTCATCCAAATAAATGTTGAACCTCGGCAAAACTTATTTTCTTCGATTTGTTTAACTTCTAATCCTTATGACAAATCCGTACTATCATTCTAACCACCTATAAGCTTGGGGATAACCTCATTTTTTGCTACTTGTGTTGTCTAACTTTCACGCTTTCTAACGCACGAAAACAGGGGATGTAACACTTCTCCCAATTCAGCACCAAGTTAGTTTCTTCACATCTTGCCAGCACACGATCCAATTTTCTCAAGCATACATCGAATGAATTTCCGAAGACAGAGAGGTCATCCATGAACATTTCTACAAAATCCTCCACAATCTCAGAAAATATTGCCATCATAAACCTATGAAAAGTTGCTGGTGCATTACATAATCCGAAAGGCATCCGCTTGAAGGTGTATGTACCATAGGGGCAAGCGAAGCTGGTCTTCTCATGATCTTCGGGAGAAATAGTTATCTGGTTATAGCCGGAGTACCCATCAAGAAACAATAATACTTCTGTCCAGCTAATCTGTTAAGCATCTGATCGATAAATGGGATAGGATGATGATCTTTTTGAGTGGCCTCATTCAGCTTACGCTAATCCATGCAAATCCTCCACCATGTCATAGTTCTAGTTAAGATGAGCTCGTTCTTGTCGCTCTTCACCACTGTCATCCCTCCTTTCTTCGGGACACACTGTACTGGGCTTACCGATTTATTGTCAGAAATGGGGTAGATTATGCATGAATCTGACCACTTAATCACCTCTTTCTTGACCAGTTCTTTCATCACAGGATTCAACCTTCTTTGTTGTTGTATACTCAGCTTGTGATCATCCTCCATCAATATCTTGTGCATGCAGAATCTTGGACCGATACCTTGAATATCAAATATCGACCAACCCGGTGCTTTTTTTTCAAATTTTCAACATCTCCAAAGAAATTTTTACTTCTTCATCAGTGAGCTGGACTTCGATATAACTGATAGATTTTCTCCCTCACCCAAAAATGCATATTTGAGATGCGCAGGTAAAGGCTTCAACTCCAACTTTGGGGACTCCTCTATCAATAACTTGGGCGGTGGCCCGATTTCTCTATCAAGTGGCTCAAACTGCCCCTCTCGAATATAAATTCCTACTAGATCAAGAATCTACACCAGCTTGAACAGTTCTGTATCTCTAAAAATATCATCAGCCACTAGAGCACTCTTTAACGGATCATGAGAAGTAATGAGAGATCTCTTAGTGTCTTCAGTTACCACAGTGATAGCAGAAAGTTCTTCATAAATTGCGAGAAACTTGAGGGCCTTATACGCATTAAATAATTCAAATTTATCATGTACCCTCATAGTTAGCTATCCTACAGCTGCATCAATCAATGCTCTTCCTGTGGCAAAAGACGGATGCCCCCAAATAAATGGGACTTCCGGATTTGGTGCGAAGTCCAAAATAATGAAATTTGCCGGAAATATAAGAGACCCAATCTATACCAGAACATCTTCAATAATACCCTCAGTCCTGGCCAAAGATCATTCTGCCAGTTGCAGCACAATAGTGTTGGATCTCGGGTTTCCCAACCTAATTCTTCAGAACATAGATGACAGCATCAGATTGATACTAGCACCAAGATCACATAGTGCTTATACAATGACTTGCTTTCGAATAGTGAATTCCATATTGAAACTACCCGGATCCTTCAGCTTTATAGGCAGTTTGTTTTGAATTCAAGACGTGCACTCTTCAATAAGTGCAACTGTGACATACTCCAAATAAGTGAAACTATGACATACTCCGTGAAATGACTCTTATTTGCTACGATGTCCTTGATATACTTATCATATTTTGGAATCCCTTGCACCATGTATACTAAGGGGAAATTTGCATATACCTGCTTCAGTAAATCAAGAAACATTTTATACGTCGCCTCTTCTTTCTGGTTTTTAACCTCTGAGGGAACGGGGTCGGTGTTTTGGAGACCACCGGCTATGGCTACTTTACCAATGCCACTTTGACATCCTCTCTATCTCGATAACCTCATCCTCTGCGATTGTTTCTTTCACTGTTTTTGCCTGAGTTGATTTCTTCGGTGCCAGTTCTTTTAATTGCCTCACATTTCTGAGAGACACAGCAACACATGGTTTCAAATTTGGATCAGTGTCACTTAGAGGTCCCTATGTGGTCTGGTGTTCTGAGCATCAACTATCTGACCTACCTATCTTTCCAGATTGTGCATGTTCATGTCACCAGTCTGATTTTCAGCCATTATCTTCTATCCGAAACTCTGCCAATTTGCTATCATCTTCCGTATGTTAGCCATCATTTCCTCCATCTTACTTTCGGGTTCGGGTGCAGGAGCAGGTTCCTAATTTCTTTATACCGGCTGATAGTTCTATTTCTGATTGCCCTGATCACCTCCCCAACTAATGTTTGGATGATTCCTCCAGTTAAGGTTGTATGAATTTCTGTACTGATTATTGTTACGTTGCCCCTTCCTGCGTTTCTGTCACGACCCTAATTACCGATTGTGCGGGCACCTACCTTATTATCACTAGTAGTCGAACCCTTACCTGTTAACCCATTAATCATAGCCAATTTCAACTTCTTTAATCACTTATTAACAGTCAATAGATAAGTTAATGAATAAATAAATAAAACAAGTCATAATTAATAGCTAATATAAGTGAGGAAGTCTAACTAGTACACCCCAAAAACTGAAAGTTATCCTACAAGGACTCTAACAAACAACGTCTAAAGAATGAAGTATATCTCAAATATAATAATAAATAATGTCTGGAATGAAAGTAGACATCTGGAAAGAGAGATCTTTCGGTGGCATGGCATGGATAGAAGCTCACCCTTGGATCCGATCAAGCTAACTAGCTTCAACCTAGAGATCTGGTCTGAATGAAATCTCTGTAACACAATCTGCACTCAAAAAAGGTGCAACAAGGTAGTATCAGTACAAACACTATGTACCGGTAAGCATCATTGGCTGACTAAGATTAGTTCACGCATATAAGTATAAAATCAACAAGATGAAGCTTCAAATTATCCCATAACAGAGTCACAACCTAAGATGAAGCTTCTAAACCCCAAGTCTGTCAAGTCTCAATAATCCCACCTGATAATCACAAATCCAAGTTCCGACCCTAGGTAGAGTCACTAATCCACAATTTAACTCAGTGAATGATCATATTTATATCACAATAGGCATTCAACATCCATACCAAAATCAGAACCAAACGAGCATATAATAATGCAGAATAAAATGCAATGATGTGCAATGAAAAATATGATGATGTGCAATGCAATGCAATGCCATGCACTGACCAATCACTCGAACTGTACACACATGCTAACTGATGTCATTGCTCAGTAGTCATGACTTGCAGGGGACCCATGGTGTCCATGTACCACTCATTCCAGATACTCATTGGACCCGAGCCATAAATCCTCCGCTTCGGAAAGAACCTCGGACGCGGATCCACATTATGTATCACTCATTTTCGGAACGAAACTCGGGCCACGAGCTCGCAACTAGCCTCAAATAGTATCACAAGTTCAAAAAGAAGATTATATTAACTTCTTCACTAATTTCACATCACAATGTGTAACGAATGGAGATAGGCTAAGTTTTATTAATTACAGTTTGACCTTATTAGTGTTTACTATTGTAGATTAGCCTCACTTTATAATCTATTTTCATAAGTACCCCTGTTGAGTTTGATTTATATATATATTTTGTAATTAGAGTTTGTAGGGCTATGTTGAATGAAAATCTGAATTTTATCTTATTATTTTCTTTTCTTTTTCCTTGTTTTCTTTCCTTTATCCTTTCATGGAAATTCCAACGTGGAAATCTCTACAATTGGTATTAGAGTCGACGATTCTCGGCCTCAATTCCGCAATCACGTCAAACCGGGATGTCTATCAACCAACGGAAGTCTGGGCTACCGCAGCCATAGTTGATTTCCATGTCTATGGTTCACCAAATTCATATGGTTACGAGTATTACCATGGGTATTCACATCCCTACTCGTATCAGGTAGACAACACCAATCTGGGTTTTTATTTGATTCAATTTGGTGATGGTTCAGTGACATCGATGAGTGCCTCGGCATTAGAAAACTTGCTGAGGTCTAGCTATGGAAATTTTGAGACCAAAGAAGCAACTCCAGGTAAGGCGATTTTTTCGGTTCATTTTCCTTCTGTGATGGGTTCATTCGCTTATGTTTCTTTCAAAACCCTAGCCACCAAATCTGAGAACTTTAATCTCAGAACATTATCTCTCCCCTCTCGATACTTTAAGCACAAAAGAGGTGCCACCAATAGCAAGAAGAAAGCATGGAGGAAGAAGTTCAAATATGAACTTGGTCGACGACACAAGCTTTCAAGTAAAATTACACTCAGGCGAGTTCGTGTTCGAGCTAGCAATGGGGGATTGGTAACCAAGCTTTCTGTCAGAAAGGAAATACTAAAAGAGTACAAGCCTTTGCTTGAGGAAGGTAATATAGGAATCGAGGATCGGGTGCTCCACAAATTTTCCTAGAGGGATGAAATTAAGTTGATGGATAATTGTGCAAAGAGTGTGTTGCTAGAAGATAAATATGCTAAGGACGTTGCCATAAATAATGCAGATAAGTTGTTTGATAATTATCCAGAAAATTATTTGGCGACATATTTAGATGAATCTTGTTTTGCTTGTGAGGATGTTGGTCTGGAGAATAGAAGTATGATGAACGAAGATATGGAGGATCGGAATCAAGGTTTGGTTCTTAATGAGGCACTTGGTTTAGCACTTGGTCATTCAGATTTTGGCATAAACCAGATGTTTAATAGTTATACTCAAAGAGCGAAATAGATTTTTCATGATGCTTTGATCTCTGGATGTGATGTAGAGGATAATGATTCAATTCCAGACAACAATTTTAATCTGGATGGTGAATGGGAGAGGATTTATGAACAAATTGGCAATGACTATGAGGATCATTTGGTCCACATTGATGGTGATGGAGATGTACTAGCATTAGAAGATGAGGAAAATTTGGAAAACAGTGGAGAGGTCTCTGTTGACTTTGCTGTTATCCGAGAACAGGTAAAGGTTTATCAGCCTCTCATAGCCTCTGTTACAAAAGGACCTAAACTCTACATTGCACGACACCTAATTCCTTCTTCGGAATTTGCCCATGTTGCACAAGTCCATTACAATTTCATTGGAGATTCGATGAAGAATTTGGCTACTAATGATAATAAAAAGTGTGACACTGAAAACTATTTCAGATTCGATCAACTGGTACTGCCTTTTCCCTTGAACTATATTTGCAGTGATGTCATACTTGATCCTTTTCCCTTGGGTTTTAATTCATCCAAGGTGGCGGTAGGGGTTAGAAAAGTGAAGTATTACTTTGTTTCCAAGATCAGTGCACTGGATGAGTTTATGGTTGGTAGGGAACCTGATCATTATTGGGGATTTGGTTTTGATGAGGAATTGAATTCCATTGTGATAAGCAATAAGGGATATCTGACATGTGGGGTTTTGACGAGTGGTAAGGTCAACTGAAGGAAACTATTGGCTACATACACGTTGTCGAGCATTATACTAGTCTTAGTGGCCAGCTTTCAAATGTAGTTTTATTTGTTGATTTCATTGATCCCGATCCTACCCTGTCCAACAATTCTTTTGCAATAATTATTGATGACCAGCGGGAATTCTCTGCCTATGTATCTATCTATATGTTATCTCAGCCAAACTTTCTCCCTCTTCCATGTTCCTTCTCACCTTCTATAAGAGTCACTCATTTTGTTGAGAATTCTAATTCGATCATAAGCACTTATTTCGGAGCGTTGAAGCTATTATGGTTTTTAGATAATATTGTTGCTTTCAGTCAGACCAAGAAACACGATCGACATTGGATTGAAATCACGGAGAAGGACTGTGGGATTCAACCTTTCATAGATCACTACACCTTCATAGTTTATCTCTTTAGAACTGGTTTTTCCGAAGAAGCTCTCAAGCTTGTTGAGGATATGACATTTATCTTCATTACGGTTAACGTATCAATTACTGATGGAGTAATATGTCAGAGAGAAATGATAGATACAGCTTCTTGTCTCTCTATGGAGCTCCCTACCACGTGCAAACATGTCAATGTTGATCGTACCAAAGAGGGTGCTACTAAGAAAATGCAATCAGAAGCTTATTAGAATGTTTATAAGGTGACGAGATCTACTAATGAAGTAATTCCAACTCACTTCTTTGGTGCGGAGTCCCTAAGAGTTTTGTGGAGTTCTTGTGTGAAATCATTAGTGACCAATAATTCTACAATTTTACAGAAATTAATCTTGAAGGATCTGGAATGCAGAATAAGATTCTCCTGTTTGTACACCTTCATTCAGCACCTTTACATTCATGACTTTATAATAAATGAACTAGTTTTTCTCCTTGAACCTGAAGGAGGCATCTTTACTTGGTCAAAAACAGAAGCAGCGATGATAGTGTATCCAGATCTTGTTGAGAGAATAAACGGAACTGCATTAGCATTTGATGTTGACAGTAGCACCTTTGCTAGATTGGAGCTTGAGCAGCTGGTTAGTGGTGTTTCTTAGTATCAAAATGGTTTATTAAAACATATAAATCCCTCTTCATTTTCATTATCACTATTGGAATTCATTATAGTTAAAGGAATGGCCTTAAGAGTTTCTTCCATATTTGGAGTACTTATATTGCTCTTATAGATGGCATTTAGTGAAGTTTTCCTTTTTCAAAATGACACAAAGAAATGGGGGATACAAGCTTACTGGAGTTCACTGCTACCGTATGGTGCATTGGGTGGAATTTCCCATATTGTAGCAACATCAAGAAGATCTCAAGGGATATTTTGGGGTGCACATAAGGAATCTGCTACACAAGAGTAATGGCTTCACCGAAGTCTGTATTGCAACTATGCCTCTGGAAGATCAAGTCAAGAGTTAGTTCAAATGGCTATTTGGACTCAGTCTTCTTCCGTATTCCCAAGTTCATATTCCAACCTTGAGGACAAGGTTGTTTAAGGGGGATGGAATGTAACTGTCACGACCCAACCCCGTAGGCCGTGACTAGTGCCCGATCTGGGCACTCAAACACATTCTAGTATATGGCAGAAGCCGACCAGGCTTTATTTCAAATTTAATTAATTTCCAGAAAAAAATTTCGGCAGAGTTTCCTTTGTTTTATGGACTATCCCATATACCCTGCACGCAGAAAATACCAACAAGGCCACACAGGGCCAACAAAGCAACATTTAAATATATGCGGACCGGCCGCCGCGGCGAATGGGATCGCCCAAACACAACATAAGTACACAGCTGTACAGAAAGACCCCAACCCACAACCATGTCCACAGACCTCTAAACAGACCGACAAAATCATATGACGGGACAGGGCCCCGCCGTACCCATGAACGAGGATATACATATGTAGAAGCGACAGACTATACCAAAAGATGGCTCTGAATAAGAGAGCACTCCAAATGGCAGAATAAGATCCTAAGCGGACGGATCAGCAAACCTGTCGTCGGTACCTGCGCGGCATGAAAACGCAGCCCCCGAAGAAAGGGGGTTAGTACGAAATATGTACTGAATATGTAAAGCCTGAAGTACGGAGACAAAATCATAACTGGTGCAGGACATACAGAAAATAAACAGAAAATCCAAAGTATCAGATACATAATTTCAAAACATGCAGAGTGTGTACAGAAACATATGTCATATCAAATCCGGCCCCTGCCAAGGGACTCGGTAGACAGAACGTGGCCACCCTCCCGACGCTGGTGCCACAACACAGAAGAATCAGAATAGGGCATAACCCCGTCACATAATATATCATATCAGATGGCCATAGAAAATTATATCAGAACAAGCGTACATGGCACAGCATACTCCACAAACCCATGTACGCGTATACCTGCCCCCTCACATCGAGGCACGGCGAACAATGCAAAGGATCACGCTTGACAACATATCCTGGCCCGGGCTCAGTGTGGGAAACATTGGGACATCCACGAGTGGAGTAGTGAGAGACTAATGCAATTTAAAATTACCATAGATATTTTCAAAGACTCGATGAAGCGTATCAAAGCCAAACAAAACCAATGGAGTTGGACGGGATCATAATAGATGCATTTCAGATATCATAATAAATTACAGAAATATAACCTTCCCGAAGTTATTCCGGGTGTCAAAATAATTTGTAAGACTTAATAGAGTATTTAAAACAATATTCGTTAAGTAATTAAAAGGGTAGTCAAAACGTTTCTTCAAAAAAAATTGCTTAAAAAGAAAGCTTTAGTACATTAAGGGCAAAACCGGGAATAGTGGGCCCGCCTCGGGACAAACAAGGCGGCGGGCTCAAATTATGCCCTCCAAGCTTATGGAGTCACCTAAAAAGGTTCTACAAACATTCTGTGACCTTCCGAGTAATTTCGAACAAAATTGCATAATTTCAAGAAAAGCATACCAACATGGTTCAATTCGACTGAAGGAAAAACTGAGAATTTCTCTTGCGGATTCCGAGGGCCAAGAAGTCTTTCGAGGCCCGGATCCGACCCTAACACACTAAGGGCATGCCAAGGGAAGAATTGGGGTTGCTTTACATACCTTTCAAGCTCTTTGCGCCTTTCCAAACTCACTTCCCGTTTCGTCAAAAATCTGCAATTGGTCAAGTTTACCAATTGTAAGTTATGAATACCAAAGTTTCAACTTAATGCATAATTGTCTACCGAAATTTCGGCAGCACTTCCCCTATACATATAGCACCCCGAGAATTCAACTCGGCTAGAAATCATCAACAACAACCCAAACGACAACATCAATATCAACAACGAACATTAAAAATACAAATATCCTTCAACTAGTCATCTTTCTAACAAGTTGACATAACCTTCATTTCAACCCAACTTTCAACTAATATCAATAATTTCACATTCATCAACAATCAAGATCATCACCATATAGTTCTAGAAACATTTCATATCGTTTTCCTCAAGTTATACACTCGATATACATAATATATAACTTTCCGTCAAAGTCATAACTTATGCAAAACATCAAATCTTTGGCATACAACTTCATAACATGTTTCCAACTTCCAAATTCATCAATGATCATCACAATTAACAACCAAACAACTTCATTTCCTTAATGTCGGCAAATCATACTAAAACGACATAAGTTTCTACATTCGAATCCAATACAAACTTATATCATTTTAACTTCATTTACATTACAAACATCACAATAACACACTAAACAACTTAATTTATTTTTATCCCAAATCCAACATACCACACGGCCAAGAACCCTCTTTGTCAACTTCAACTAAATCATTCAACTTTCAATCCCAATATGCATTTCATCACAATCACAACTAGAATATAACATGAATTCAACACATTGTGGGTATATCACCTATACATACCCACGGCTACAAGCCATATTCCAAACCCACTTTGCAAACTTTCATTTTTCCATACAATCAACACATATCTACATACTACAACACAAACAAAACTTAACAACACAATAAAAAGGTAGAAATTCTTACCTTTTCCTCAAGTCTTCTTCACTTGGAGATATGATCACTTTGAAGAATCTAAAGCTTCTCCCTCCAAACCAACTATACCAAGATACAAAGGAACCTTAACTTAGTAGGAATTTAACAACAAATTAATTTTTGAAGCAAGATTTTTGGTAGTTGATTTTCCTCCTCCAAACCCGAGACCCTCTATTTTCTTGCTCTTCTTTGTTTTGTTTTTCTCTTGTTCAATGTTTCTTGAATTTTCTTGAAACTTAACAACTCATGTGTTACATAAAATTCCAGAATTCCAAAATTGCCCTTAACCTTCCCCGACACTTTCACATTAATATTCTTTCATAACAACTCATGTGTTACATAAAATTAACTTAAGACCTTATTTTTCACAAATCAAGATTATTTCCAATTTTTTTCCAAATACGCAAAAGCACGGGATATAACAGTAACGAATGTAGATAGGCTAAGTTTTATTAATTGCAGTTTGACCTCTTAGTTTTTACATTTGCTGATTAGCCTCACTTTATAATCTGTTTTCATAAGTACCCTTGTTGGGTTTGCTTTATATATATTTTGTAATTAGAATTTGTAGGGCTATGTTGAATGAAAATCTGAATTTTATCTTATTATTTTCTTTTCTTTTTCCTTGTTTTCTTTCCTTTATCCTTTCATGGCGAATCCAACGTGGAAATCGCTACACAATGTATGTCTCCATATATTCCTGTTCATTAGTATGTATGGACTATGAACAATTAGCAATATCAATGTCAAACAAAAGGCATCATGCCACAAGTCTTTCATGAATCCTTATCGAATCCTTACCGAATCATTTCCATCATATATGAGTGTATGAATGCATAAATGAGTGTAAACATGGTAAATTAATACAAACCAATAAAGCAACAGTTAAGGTACAAGTCACAAGCCACAATTCATATCATGACTTAGATCAACTCAACCATGAAATGGATCATACAAACCGTCTCACCCAATATAAGAGTCTATGTCCCTCTTTACTTTCTCATGTAGCAAGTACGCCTCACAATTAAGTCTTGTATCACCAAGAAGCTCCACTTTTCTATATATTACCATCAACAGTAAATCATACATCAAGTTTTTATCTACGTACTATCATAATTTTACGTCACAATTTGAGTATAAACTCATTATCTTTCCTTCCTTCGATGATATGCGTCACAATAAGAGAGAACTGAGTACAACACGACAACTTAGGTAATAAGTCTAATCATAATAACAGGATAATAAGCCACTATCAACAACAATAAACCTAATAGAAATTAATCCCGAATCGCCACAGTATGAATACAACTACACCTCATATTTTAGTACATAAAGTAATGGCGACGAGAACATAAAATCAAAAGTCATACTAACCTATCTAATATCCAACCAAAACGCCATGTTCGAAGACCTAATCATTCTTTCTCCCATCAATTATACATAATACATACGTTTCGCTAATCAAAGTCTAACTGAAGTAAGCCGTTACCTACCTGGAATGCCGAGTAACAGTCTCGAATCGCCAAACCTTAGCCTTTCTTTCCTCTTTGTAGAACCTCAAAATGATTAATGTCTATCAAATATGAATTCTACGTCAGAATACGAATCTAAGGGTACCCATATTGCCATAGTTTTACTCAAAATCCAAAAATGGACCCAAAATTGCAAAATCCGAGCCACAAGGGTAATACTGTAATTTTATTAAAATTTTAGATAAAATATAGTCAAATAGTACTCTACGAGTCTAAACGAGTCTAACGATACCCATATTGCTACCCCTACTATATGAATTCGGGTTCAGGAGGGTAAAACGGGAAATTTAGTGCATAATTATGTTACCCATCATCTAGTTAACCTTCACTCTTAATTTCATGAAATTCTATTCATCACAAGATATCCAAATTCATCTTTTCTATTTTTAGCCCTAGGGTTCTTAACCCATTAGTCCTTCACAATTAGTGTGTAGGATAACTATGAGATGATGATAATCGATAAGTAAATAATGAATACTAGGTTAGAATCTTACCCCAAAGTGCTTGTGGATGATTTTCCATTGCTCTCTCCCTAACCCTTCAGCTATTGAAGGTTTCATCAATTCTTGGGGTACTAATCTTTCACCCACCATTAATGGAGCTTAAGCTTGTCATGGGATTTGAAGAAGGAATGATAATGAATCACATAAGGGTTTGCACTTACCTTCAAGGAGGAACTTCACCCCAGCCCTAGGAAAATATCCTCTCACACTCTAAAGAAGTGTTTTTTGGTTTATGAGGGGAAAGGCTTGAAAAATAACACTTAAAACTGACTTTCTGCCTAGTGCACCCTTCGCTATAGTGGGTGCACCCTTCGCTACAGCGGGTGCCCAAATTTTTGATTTGTTCAAAACTTCGTTTTAGCCCCGAAACTCATCCGTAACCTCCCGAACACAAACCATATTTTGATTATAAACCACGTTATGGACGCACCCGTGATCTCAAAATTCCCAAAAGAGATCATTTTAACTCGGTGTTGACCAAGTCAACCCCAACACTATGAAACTAAGCCTTCACTCGAGACTCAAAACATCCCTAAATGCCTTGGGACCCAAACTAATGGCTTCACTAAGTCATAGGTCACACTAACGGGACTCGAGAAAAGGGTCAACACAATTAAATAGGTCAAAACACTATAGCGACTAAATGGGTCGTTACAGTTTCCCAAAAACTCTATAGATGCTGATTTGTAGGAAACATATCAATAGTGTGTCCCTCTCCGTAAATTTCACAAAAGATGTTGGCTTGTTGCACTATTTGCACCTGTGGTTGAGCTTGCCCCGTAGTAAACCTTTTGAATTCACTGCGCATGGCCTCAATCTGTGATGTTAGTGCCATATAATTATCCGCTTCAAGAACTCCAACTATTTGCTTAGATACACTTCCACTTGCGTCACATTGCCAATTTAGACTGCTCTGAGTAAACCTGTTTAGCAATTTGAAAAGTTGCTCATAGCTCATATCAAAAGCTTGCCCTCCTACTGCAGTATCTAGTAATATCTTGTACTGGGCATCTAGAATCTCAATAAAAGTATGTGTCAGAACTTTATTCGACTGATGATGGCGAGGACCATCTCTGAAAATACCCTTGAACCTCTCCCATGCTTGATATTGATTCTCTCCATTTTCTGCCTGAATGACACGATCTCCCTCCTGAGTACAGCTATCTTTTCCCGTGGGAAAAACCTTGTCAGAAGTTTTTTCACCAAATCGTCCCTAGAGGTGATGGAGCTAGCGGGCTCTACCAATAACCAATTCTTCACTTCCCCTAATAGAGAGAATGGAAAAAGCGTAAGTCGCACATAATCTGCAGAGATCCTTCCGGTAACATAACTATCAGCAATCTCCAAGAAGGTTTGAATGATTCGATGAGGATCCTCATGCGACATTCCTGTGAATTGCCCACTGGAGTGAATTAGCTTAATCATAGGATGTTTAAACTCAAAGAGCCCTTCGATGGTGGGCTGGACAATACTTGAAGTGACGTTACCCACGAGAGGTACTGCAACTTCTAGCACTATTGCTGGTGGAGCGTTAGCTGCCATGTTTTTAGGTAATTCGACTAGAGCCTACTAGTTTTGAAACAAATTTAACTCTCTCCTGCGGCGGTGTAAAGTACGTTTAGGCTCAAGATCGAATTTTACAAGATTGTTTTGACTAGCAAACCTTCGCATTCGATAATAGTACCTGCGTCAAATAATAGCTAAGATTAAAATGTTTAATAGTTGAATTACTATAGCAGTAATAGATTGTTCTAACAAAATCGTTAATTTCTAAGTCCATGGCAATGACACCAAAAACTTTTTGCTCCTATGTACACGCAAGTATACGTGGTCGCCAAGTAATATAGTGACTTGTAAAAGTTGGAGATCGTACCCATAGATACTTATGTTCAACGATTAAACAAGAATTCACTAGTACTAGTAATTATGCAAGTACAAATATAGAATGTCTGATTGTTTTGTATATTAATGCAGAAATTAAATAACTACTTAATTGGGTTAAAAATTTGTCACGAACATTTTTTTAAGAAGTGAGTTTATCACAGAGAGAAGAATCGTCCAAGGTTACGGCATTTTCGTAACCATGTTGCGCATTCACTTTCATTGACCTTTATTCTTTATCGAGTTACTGATTGACAAGGTTAATATCATGACAACGAATCTCTCAAGTTCTCTAGTCACCTATTCATGTTACTTTTATGCCTATATCTCTATGGTCTTGAACATTCACACAAATGTAGCATTTACATTTCCTGTATATCTACCAAGTAGTGTGAACTAGATATATCTCTATCCTAGAGGCTAATCCGCTCCTCGATGTCCATGGTTAAGATCCTACTGTTATGGTTCACTTTTACGCGAGGCATAAAAGCTACTTCGAATTTGTGGATTCTTTGAAATTTATGTTTTTAGAGTTGCCACCTAATTTATAAGGGAAATTAGGAAAACCAAGCAAAAAGGGTTTATTCAAAAAAAAAGAAAAATCCTTTTAAAATAGAGTTCGAGATAAGAGTTCTTGTGATTCCTCAGAAAAGGCACCCGATATTAATGTAACGACCCGCTCGGTCATTAATTAATACCTCACAAAACCCGTACCCGATCTAGACCTACGATCTTAAATGGTAAGCCCTATGGGGTGTTTAAATGATTAAGAGTAGGAAAAATTAGTTTTGAAAAGAGTTAAAAATCGTGGGCTCGGGTGAGCATGGTCCGCCGCAGCGGACATAATGCTGCTACAGCGGTCTCGCCATAGTAGACATTGGACCGCCGCAGTGGTCTCGCTATAGCGGAACTGATGTTCACTGCAGCGGACATCACAGACCAGTAGGCGCGTTTTTCCATACTTAGTTTATTATTTCACCCTCTCTTTTAATAAAATACCCTTCAAAGCTACTATTAGGTTCCACATGAAGAAAAACCCTTGACACTAAGAAAAAGAGGCTCCCCTAACATTCTCCATATCTTTCCCTTCAACTATCATCTCTCATGGATTCGCATAAAGGCTAGGAGGGTGGATGCTTCATGGAAATTCGAATAGCTATTCGTCATCGAGGTAGTTTACGATTTAATTGAGTTAGACTTTGATTAGTGAATCGTGTATACGTATAGAATTGACGGGAGAATGCATGATTAGGTCTTCGGACAAGGAGTTTGTTATGGATATGTTCATAATTTAACGGAAGTTCATGTATATATAGTATCTAGGATAACAATGAGTGTATAAATGGGTACTAAGTTCCACAATTGTTGAAGTTTATGTGTTGCGGATAGGAAGTGATAAATTGTCATTGTTAAAAAAGGGCTATCCGTAGTTTAGTGTAATTATCCCCATGGATGTTTAATTTCCGCATTGATTGTCAAGTAAATTTGCAATGTTCATACGCCTATGGTTGTCAATAAAGAGGGCTGCATTGAGTGAGTAGAAGTGAAGGCATAATAGTGTAACGCCAGTCAAGGGCATATTTTATGGCATTTATCTCATTCATTAGCACCGTTGCACTTGTTGCGTGTGATTATTGGACACTGCATGGAATGGAAAGTCTGAGTAAGTATCAATTTGTGATCCGGTTTATGGCCGGGTTGGGTTGAATGTACTTGATAGATGATCATGGGAAGCGATGTGAAGATATATATATATATATATATATATATATATATATATATATATATATATATATATATATATATATATATATATATAAGAACAGGCACATTGGATCGGGGGTGAGGATGTGGCCTAGTTGTGATCTCATGGTCTGAGGTTCGTTCCGGAACGAGGGTACATGGACACCATGGGTCCCCTACAAGTCATGACTACTGGGAAATGACACCAGTTAGCATGTATGTACAGTTGCGTATTTAGTCATTGCACCGCATTGCATTCCATACCTTCAGAGACTCATATTTACATGCGGTCATTCTACTACATTTGTACTATGCATCTCCTATAATTGTACTAAACCGTCTGGGGAGTTATGATCATGCATGAAGGTGTTGGCGTAAGAATAAAGTATTAAGTTCAGGGTCTCTGTGTTAAATCTGACGGATTAGAGAGTCAAGGTGTGTAGCGGACGTGTGATGAGTACGTTCCATGGATGCATCATACCTTAGCGAGTAAACTGGATAGAAAACTCTAAGGCTATTAATTAGGGAGTAAACGTAAGTGAAATCAAGGAGATAAGACTTAATTAATTGGCCCTAAAGGAAGAACGAAAAGGACTACGCTTGACTAGTCGGATAACTAGTAATACTGTGGAAATAAGAGAACCAAAATAACTAGGAGTTAGAGAGGTAAGTTCATATAGACGCTTATGACCTCCCCCTCTATGCCTTGCGGTAATGATTACTCTGGCATTACGACCATTTTTTTTATTGACAGAAAAAAAGATAAGGAAATGGCTCCATGTGCTCTGATTCATTATTTGGGAGCATTACCAAAGTGTTTCAAGGGTGGGATTATCTTGACGTAGGTCTGTCTCTGGACTAGATCAACCTAAGTTAAATGAAGTCTCTAGACTTTCTACACCAAAAATATCCTTTTAAACGAAGGTATTCGCGCTTGGATAGCGGCTCAAGATCAGCCTCATGGAAACCTTATATTCCCTGAGGAGGTTCTACCACGTGGAAACGCTCTTTAATGGAACTTTAGCCTTAGCTGGTCGTGACCAAGAAACCACCGGTTTCGGTTGGTGGGCCGAGAATGCCCGACTTTTCAATTTATCCGGTAAACTACTAGGGGCTCATGTATCCCATGCTGGATTAATTAAAACCATTGAATTCGGAATATGGAGAAACACGTACTTGATGCCCCGCCCAAGAGAGACCTGGACGTTTTCGGGATGCCTCTAATAACCAACGAATGGCAAGTGCTTTTCCTTGTGTGGATCCTATTTCAATGGGAACTTGATGGTTCGATCCATCTAGAGATCCCCAATGACCAATCTTCGCATGAATTGCTAAGGATCCAATAAGTCCAACATTGATTCCTTCAGATATGTCAATTGGGCAAATACGTCCATAGTAGATTTTGAAGAAGAGTGTAATAAGACAAAGGAGTTTTCATAATTTTATTTTTTTGATCATAAATAATCGCCAACAAGAGTTTGGTTCTTTTTATGAACTTGATATCAATAAATATGTGAATCTAGAAATTCATTTCGGACAATTGAACCTTCTCGAGCTGTTTCTTTTTAAGAACCAAAAAGATTTGTGCCAAAATAACAGATGCCAAGAAGAACAAACGTCCTTGGACACGTAATGGATCTTGAAGTACTATTTCTGCATGTCCCTGACCAAAACCTCTTATTTTATTGATCTTCTAAATCTAAAATTCGGGCATTTCCTTCAATTGGGTGGTTTTTGGAACTCTACTAAAATGAAGAAAGAAATCAAGTTTGCTTATCTCACTTAACTTGATTGAATCCATTATGGATTCAATAAATCTAAGTAAATTGTAGTTTTGTTTTCCACTTAGTCTTTATTTATTCTCCCATCTATACTTTTTTGTATATATTTTATTTGGATTAGATTTGTAGTGCCAATCCAACACAAGTCCTTTTTTTAAAAAAATATTTTTTATTGTTTTCAATTGAAATTTCTTTTGCTTTTTTTTTCTTTTCAATATTCAATATTTATATTGACAACAGTGTATCGAACAAATATAATTCATTGTGATAAATGAAGTGGATCTATTTAGTTTTATTTTATGTTTTAAATTAATTAGATCCGACCTCTTGGAATTGGAATAAATTCGGCAGCGGATCGTGAAATCTTGGTGATCTTCTCTTTCTGATGAATGGGGAGAGAGGTAAGTTTGTATCGGTATAATGGTCTCTATTGGGAGTCTTGAGGACGTACGTTGACTTATCTGTTTATCTTATTGATTACATTGTGTTGCGTGAGCTAATCTTAGTCGAACCATATGATGCTTTCCAGTACGTGTGGTGTACTGATACTACACTTGCTACATCCTTTTTGGGATGTAGATATGTTGCAGGTTATTACTTGAAGTTTCTCTTAGTGGATTTTTGGACATCTTCCTACAAACTTGCTCATCTCATTCTAGCCAGAGGCTATGTCATTTATTTAGGTTTTGTTCTTGTGTAATAGGAGCTCTTGTACCTATCTAGACTAGATCCCGGGAATTTCAGTTTTTCTTGTATCAATAACAGAGTCATTATGAGTATTTACTTCCAATTTGTGATCATTTAGTATTTGTTATTAATAAAACTGTTTGAATATTGGGTTGATTGGTAAGAGTTCGCCTACTAGGTAGAAATACGGTAGGTGCCCGCACGGCCCATAAGTTGGGTCATGACAATTAAGAATCCGTAGAATACGGTTGACCTTCGACCTTTAATGTGTGATTTGTAATTATTTGCTTAAAAAGAGTTTAAAATCTTGTATATCATGTCATGACATATCATTTAAATGATTTTGGCAAAGTCCTTTATTTCTTAAAGAAAGAGATGAATTCCCTTGGCAAATTCATACAAGGTTTAAATAGTCATGTCATTTTCCGAAACAAGAACACACTCGAGGTTTCCCTTGAGTAGAGTTCAACTTATTTTGGTCCTAAATGTTATGTCCTATTTTCCTTACAAGGTTGAAATATTTCATAAATATACCACAAGATGATACAAGTGTCCTTTCTAATGTTAAAATCTTTCCATTTTTAAGGTCAACCATGCTTCTTTGAATCCTTTTCCCCAAACTTGATTCAAAGTGAATTTCCTTTTGTTTACTTTTGCTTTATGTGGGCTAATCCCAAAAAACTATACTTGATAAAACTACTTAAACCATATTTTTGTTTCTCTTTTCAAATAACATCTCTTTTTTGAAGTCAAGTTTTTCCTTTTGATCCCATTTTGTAAAAGCTCCAAGTTTAGCAAAGAAATTGATGTTTTCTCAAAATATGCTATTGTTTTCTGTTTTTCTGTTTTTCCTTCAAAGGAGAGAAATATATATTTTGCCTATTTCTCATAGGTTCTAACTGTTACACCTCCCGTTTTATTGCAAGGAGTTTTTGGCTTCTTGGAGGTGTGTACCTTCGGTTCGGTAATCCGCACCAGAGCTTTGGTCACGAGATATTTTACTTTGTATGTGTACAGGAGTATAAGTATGCATTTTTGACATTACGAGGGAATTAGAAGTGAAACGAATCGAATCGGAGCAAAACGGAGCAGTTCCGAAAATTGCTGAAACCAGTCAGCGTCGACGGCCCAAGGGACGGACCGTCGACACGTCGACGAGGTTCTGCACTCAGACATTTCAGGAGGCAGTTCGACGAGGCATGTCGATGGACCGTCGACACGTCGACGAACGTCGACCCTGCTCGTCGACCCGCGGATCTGGAACTTTCCAGCCCTGGTTATAAATATAAGATCCCAAGTTTTGTTCCACTATTTTCTCCCAAAAACAGATCTTATGTCTCTCTAGAATCCTCTAAAACCCTCCCTCTATTTTCTACATCAAATCTATACCAAGAAATCAAGATAAAAAACAAAGACTAAGAGATTCATGTACTAGGAAGCATATTAGGGTTTGTGAAGAGTAGGAATTTCTTTGGCATGCAAGTGGAGGATTTCATTCTAATGGAGTAGAGTGACTCAAGGCTTATTCCCAAGTGATTAAGGTGAGTTTTATGTTTATTTCATATTATTGAGAGTATTAGGGGATTGAAAGACTTGAATTATGGAAAGAACGAGAATATGGAGTGCAAATATGAAAATAATGATATTCTTGAATCATAACTTGACTTAAATCATTGTTCTTGATATGTAATGAGTATAATCTTGCTATAAATAGTATTAAATATGTTGTAGAGGCGTTGTATGAGGATGAATACGGTATGGTGCTATAGTTAGGGTTATAAAGGAGTTTGATAGGGAATGTTGAGCATTCCATAATGTCTAGCTTGATGGAGTTGTTGATTAAGATATTGTGGGTGTTGTTATTGATATTGGGAGTTATTTATTATGTGGAGAAAGTCATCAAAATAAAGCAAGATGTTACCCAATTTTCGTTTTGCTTTAGCTTAAGCCTAAGTATATCTTCGATTATCTAATTTTAGTACGAACTCTATTGAAGGTAGAAACGTGAATATTGGAAGGAAGCGTTCAAGCGATAAAGTTATCGAAACGTAAAGGTATGTAAGGCTAGTTCTTTTCTTTCGTAAAGGCATGACTCTTATATTCTCATTTTCTATCTATATTTCCATGACCTTCCTATATCCCAAAAGTTGAGAGTTAATGTTTTTTAAGAGTTTCTTATGAGTTGGAGATGAGGTATATTCTATGATAATGATAGTGATGACGGTGCTATTTATGGGATTGATAAACCTATTTTATGATTTGACTTCCTTACCTCCCATGACCTTCTTACGTCCCGGAAATTATAAGCCCGTGCCTTTTGAGAACTATTTATGAGATGAAGATAAGAGATATATTACGAATGTGATGATGATGAGTCTTAAGTCCAAAGACCCTAGAGCTCATGATATGAAACTTCTACGCAACTAATGATCTTTACATGATTCTTTGATGTTATTCATTATTGCTAGACCCACCTTATAATGTTAGTTCCTTCAAGGTGAGGTATAATGATTATGATTACTCCATAATGGAATCGGGGGTTCTCGACCTTACGTCACCCTGGTATAGTCATAGATTATCTTTGAATTTTAATGCAAGCTTTATAATAGGTCTATGATAAGGTTATGATAAGATTATGATAAGTATATGATGATACGATTTCACCATGCCTGCATACGAGTCTTTAAAGGTTACCCGGATGCGGGTTAACGATAACGGTATATGTGGTATGTATGATATATGTTTTCTTTAAAGGTTAGGCAGGTTATATCTTCATCACATGTTTTCATGATTTCTTTATTATACCAGTATTATTCATGCCTTACATACTCAGTACAACGTTCGTATTGACGTCCTTTTTTTTGGACGCTGTGTTCATGTCCACAGGTAGACAGGGAGACAGTGCAGATTTGTAGGAGCTATCAGCAGATTTACAGAAGCACTCTATTATTCCTGAGGTTCCATTTGGAGATATTATTTTGGGTATATATAATTTGGGCACAACGGGATCCTGTCCCGTCTTTATGTCTAGTACTCTAGTAAAGGCTCGTAGATACGTATGTGTCGGTAATAGAGGTTCCATGATGACTACATGTATTCTTGTATATCATTTTTATAGCCGTAAGGGATTATGTATATAGACATGTGTTGCTTTAGAGATTATATATATTCAGGGTGAGTATGATGATTAGCCTAATGAGAGGTGCTCGGTGGTCAGTTCCGAGTGCCCGTCATGGCCCCATAGCCGGGTCGTGACAAAAGTGGTATCAAAGCAGTTCCGTCCAAGGGTGTGTGTATGAGCCGTGCCCAGTAGAGTCTTGTTTATAGGTGTGAAGCGCGTCACACTTATAAACAAGAAGCTACGGGGCATTTAGGAAAATGACAATTCTTCTTCTTATTAGATCATGCCATAGAGCCATGTTATAAGATTTTATCCTCCCTAATGGTGCGTTATGATTTCAGCAAAGTTGATGAAAGAAAAAACCCACAGCAGCCCAGAAGGGCAAGATAGTGATTGAAGAAGGGCTTGAACAGGAGCCATCTATGGATATGGAGGAGAGCGAACCCCAGAATAAGGCCCTATTTCGGTCTTCCCATACTTCGCCCACTTTAGAGGATCAAAGGGGAGCCTCAACTTTAGCTCCAGTACCCCCAGTTCCTCCACCGGATGCCTCAGGCCAGGAGATGAGACATTCCATTCTTTTGCTGACTCAATTAGTAGCCGCCCAAGCTCAGCGGCAGGATGTGGGCCGCGGTAACAGGGGTTGGAGAAAGAGAGTTAGTTCTTCGGGGTTTGATCATGAGTTTAGGGGCGCTCCAAGGCAACAATTCTCTACGCGCTCAGTTTGTTCAACAACTAGTGCTCCTCCACAGTTTCCTGGACCCAGGTTTGATAGATACACTTATTCTAGGCCACCCCAGAGTCTCAAAGTTTCCAATTCTCGAATTCAAAGTGGTTTCGGTCATGTGAGATCACCAGTACCACGATGTACTCAGTGTCGAAGGTTACATTGTGGACCGTGTTGCTTGGGCTTGGATGTTTGTTATGCCTGTGCTCGGCCAGGACATTTCAAGTGCGACTGCCCATCGCTACGTGGTAAAGATAAGGTTCGGACTACTGGAGTGGTAGCTGGCTCTTCATCATCGGTACGTCCTCCGAGGCAAAGGCCACAGATGTTAGTAGGCGGTGATGGGGACCGAAGAGGAATGCCTAGTCCAAGTGGGTCCCAGCATTATACCTATGTGTTAGGTGGCAACCGGACCTTGAGTCTCCATCTGATATTGTCCCAGGTATATTGCTAGTATCCTCTTATGATATGTATGCCGATTGATTTGGGTCCTATGCTGTCACATATCACTCCTGATGTTGTTGACTGTGTTGAGGTGAAAGTCTGAGCCAATCAAACAATTTGGGATGTCTGTGCTTGGTAGTGATCCAGTGATAGACAAAATCATGATTTATGAATTAGTATACCTCCCCGAAGGGAGTTGATTGACAATGTGTAGAAAAAAATATATATTTATATATAATGGAATTCTAGAAAGAGTGTGCAGGTACAACTTATGAGATAAGCTTTATTACTTATATCCTTTTATGGTAAACAGTCTTGTGCTACCGAGTCACATATTATATGTGTTTTGATATGTGTCTTTTTAAGGCATGGGATGTGTTTTCTGGGCTATGTGCAGGTTTGGGATTGTTAAGTTTACAAGAGAAACTCTGCCGAAGTTTTCCCAGGAATTTAAAGGAAATTGTGGGATCTATTGACAGAATTTCCATGAAAAAAAGAGAAGGTCAGCAACAAGTGATTAAGGACGGAGCTAGTGGTAAAAATGCAGGACAAACATAGCGGGTATGTACTATACTAAGGGAATGATGAATAGGTTAGGGTGGAATAAAGAACATGGGAATAGAGAATGGTGTGCTTGAAATAGAAAGAATTTTTATATACCAAGGAGAATTAAAGGGATAAGCACTCTAGAAGAAGTTATAAGTTAGAAAATTTTGCCAGCTCTCTTCGTTTTGGGGAACATTAAGTTATGAGATAAACTTGATGTGTATGTATAAGCCGATGCATAATGCACCGAATCAGATTATTAAGCTAGGATTCACCTGAGGAATATAGTGGGAAAAGCTTCCATGCCACTATAAGCTAGCCTTAACGACTTTGGCGATACCTTGAGAAAAGAGATTAGAAGAAATGTGTTCACAAAAGCTCATTGCCTAGCAATTGGTTGACCTTATGATCGCAGTTGTGTCCTGCATTATAGCTTAAGTTATGCGTCCAGGAATTTGCTCGAATGATTATATGACAGGGATTGCTATTACAGATATGAGGGAAAGCAAAATTAAGATAAGATTGATCGGCAGAACAAAAGGTTGACGAATAGTGAATGCTCAGCATATGTGATGTACGTGGTATGGGTGTTAAAAACAAAGAAGGAATGGTAGGAGCGAGCCAAATAGAAGGGAAGCCCACTAGAACAATAACTCGATAAACGGAGGGTGGAAGAGAATCAAACCCTGCGGATCTTCTAATACTACGAGGAAATGCTAATAGGTGTCGTGAAGTGATTTAGACTTTTAATCAGGCTGTGAGAGCGGTGTGGCTGATTAAATTATGACCCGAAGTATAGACCCAATTATTGGGTAAGATATCTTATGTTGGAAGGAGTGACGTTGAATCTTAAGTTGCAGCTTTATCAAAAGGAAGTCAATGATACTCAATGTTTAGGACTATTGTCCTATGAATGAAATTATTCGAGAAAAAGGATGAGAATTAAGGCAAAGGAAGAAACAAGGTTTGATTGTGAATGATCAATGAACTGACTTTATATGTATGTCAGGACAACAACAAATGGAGTTGCACCCTCGGTGAGTTACGCAGTGAATGTCCCAAGGAAAGATTATGGAGAAACGGTGAGTCAAGAGAGGGCGAGTTGGTGGGCGATACGGTATAAGGAGAATAGGGCGGTCATGAGCTACATCGATGAAATGATGAATATGCATGACGATCTATGGGTCTTAAATAGAATTGAGAAAATGAGCATAGGGCTTAGAGGCAATTCCCTCATGGTTTGATAGTCGTGGCAACAAAATGGTAACCAAATGAGACCATCAAAGAAGTAGTCTTCGACCTTCTGAGGCAACGTGGCCGCCGAAGGCGTAAGAATGAGATAATACAAGATATGGGCCATAGAATATAAGACGGGCGGATAATCCAACATGGCAGTCGTATAACAATAAGGTAGATTACGAGGTAGAGTTAACGGATGATCATATAACGAAAGAGCAGTATTAATCCCAAGAAGATACATCACATGAGTACTGCGGCTTCGACTCAAGCGTAAGATAGACAAGAATAAAATGGTGTTTCCATATAATAAGAGCTCATGCGAATGATTTTATAGCGAGGAGATACAGGCGATAAGAGTAAGAGTTGGACTAAAGGGGGGAAGTGAATAATGGACTGAGATGGGAAGTCAAGTGAAATAGCCACCGCAAGCAAGTTGCATGGATGCAAAGTTTCAATGTCGCATAACAATTTGGGAAGCATTATACAGTGAAAGCCTTAAAGACAGAGTGCTTGACTCAAAATTTACGGAAAGATGCGGTGCTAATAATAAGATAGGGTCAAAATGAAAATGAACCATTTAAAAGGACGTAAATACTGGATGGTAGCAACCTACATTCAAAAAGAAAGGATGTGTATGATCATCTAAAAGACAAAGTTTATGGATTATGCGAGAATTTCAAGTTTAAAGTACCCAAACACGAATAAATTAAGGCCGCGTAGTGAAGTAAATGTAGTAAGATAGATTTAAATGAGAAACTGGAAGCGAACAGTGAGGATAAAGAAGGAAATAAAGAGCAAACTTGTGTAAGGCAATTTCGTAGTAGTAGTCAGGGATGAGGATGAATTTAGCGCTAAAACAGGCATGGCAATTGTAAAGAATCACATAAGCTATCTATGAAAAACTTGTCAAAATGTTGGTTCTCTACTAGCGTTTGAAGATCGATACATTTTGAAAAGATTTAGGGAAGATTATTGAAAGATTTTATGAGAATTTCTGGCTGCTCTCTCAAATGGTTTTTGAAGTAGTGAGAGAAGGACTGATGTAAGCTTGATAAAGATACTAGGAAAGAACGTGGAGGTAGAAGAAAAGATCTGGGAAGCGGAAGAAAACATGAAGTCCAAATACCCGCAACTATTTCCATCCCCGGAAGAAAGCCAAGATGAGACAACAACATTACGAGGTATGTATGCTTTCTTTTCATGCTGTTGGTCGTGTATGGCCATACTTTATTGCTATTGTGTTGTAGCCCTACGAGGCAATGTTATTATAGGCCGTTGTGACAGGATGGTAGCGCCATATTACAGGGGAAACTCTAGAAATTTTTTTTGTAGGATTCCCGAGAACATTAACATTCGAGGATGAATATTTTTAAAAGGGGGAAGAATGCTACACCCCCCGTTTTATTGCAAGGAGATTTTGGCTTATTGGTTGTGTGTACCTTCGGTTCGGTAATCCGCACTAAAGCTTTGGTCATGAGATATTTTACTTTGTATGTGTATAGGAGTATATGTAGCATTTTTGACATTACGAGGGAATTAGAAGTGAAAAGAATCGAATCGGAGCAAAACAGAGCAGTTTAGAAAACTGCTGAAACCAGTCAGCGTCGACGACCCAAGGGACAGACCGTCGACACGTCGATGAGGTTCTACACTTAGACATTTCAGGAGGCAGTTCGACGAGGCATGTCGATGGACCGTCGACACGTCGACGAACATCGACCCTGCTCGTCGACCCGCGGATCTGGAACTTTCCAGCCCTGGTTATAAATATAAGATCCCACGTTTTATTCCATTATTTTCTCCCAAAAACAGATCCTATATCTCTCTAGAATCCTCTAAAACCCTCCCTCTATTTTCTACAAAAATTCTATACCAAGAAATCAAAATAAAAAACAAAGACTAAGAGATTCATGTACTAGGAAACCTATTAGGGTTTGTGAAGAGTAGGAATTTCTATGGCATGCAAGTGGAGGATTTCATTCTAATGGAGTAGAGTGACTCAAGGCTTATTCCCAAGTGATTAAGGTGAGTTTTATGTTTATTTCATATTATTGAGAGTATTGGGGGATTGAAAGACTTGGATTATGGAAAGAAGGAGAATATGGAGTGCAAATATGAAAATAATGATATTCTTGAATCATGACTTGACTTAAATCATTGTTCTTGATATGTAATTAGTATAATCTTGCTATAAATAGTATTAAAGATGTTGTAGAGGCGTTGTATGAGGATGAATACGGTATGGTGCTATAGTTAGGGTTATAAAGGAGTTTGATAGGGAATGTTGAGCATTCAATAATGTTTAGCTTGATGGAGTTGTTGATTGAGATATTGTGGGTGTTGTTATTGATATTGGGAGTTATTTATTATGTGGAGGAAGTCATCAAAACAAAGCAAGATGTTACCCAATTTTCGTTTTGCTTTAGCTTACGCCTAAGTATATCTTCGATTATCTAATTTTAGCACGAACTCTCTTGAAGGTAGAAACGTGAATATTGGAAGGAAGCGTTCAAGCGATAAAGTTAGCGAAACGTAAAGGTATGTAAGGCTAGTTCTTTTCTTTCGTAAAGGCATGACTCTTATATTTTCATTTTCTATCTATATTTCCATGACCTTCCTATATCCCAAAAGTTGAGAGTTAATGTTTTTAAATAGTTTCTTATGAGCTAGAGATGAGGTATGTTCTATGATAATGATGGTGATGACGGTGCTATTTATGGGCTTGATAAACCTATTTTATGATTTGACTTCCTTACCTCCCATGACCTTCTTACGTCCCGAAAATGATAAGCCTGTGCCTATTGAGAACTATTTATGAGATGAAGATAAGAGGTATATTACGAATGTGATGATGATGAGTCTAAGTCCAAAGACCCTAGAGCTCATGATATGATAATTCTATTCAACTAATGATCTTTACATGATTCTTTGATGCTATTCATTATTTCTAGACCCACCTTATAATGCTAGTTCCTTCAAGGTGAGGTATAACGATTATGATTACTCCATAATGGAATCGGGGGTTCTCGACCTTACGTCACCCCGGTATAGTCTTAGATTATCTTTTAATTCTAATGCAAGCTTTATGATAAGTCTATGATAAGTTTATGATAAGTATACGATGATACGATTCCACCGTGCCTAGATGGTCGGACATGTCACCGCGAAGGCGCGCTGCATATGATTCCACTGTGCCTAGATGGCTGGACATGTCACAGCGAAGGTAGGCTTCATATTATTCCACCATGCCTAGATGGTCGGACGTGTCACAACGAAGGCAGGCTGCATACGATTCTTTAAAGGTTACTCGGACGCAGGTTAACGATAATGGTATATGTGGTATGTATGATATGTGTTTCTTTAAAGGTTAAGTAGGTTATATCTTCATCCCTTGTTTTCATGATTTATTTATTATACCAGTATTATCCATGCCTTACATACTCAGTACAACGTTCGTACTGACGTCCTTTCTTTTGGACGCTGTGTTCATGCCCATAGGTAGACAGGGAGACAGTGCAGATTCGTTGGAGCTATCAGAAGATTTATAGGAGCACTCCATTATTTCGGAGGTGCCATTTTGAGATATTATTTTGTGTACATATTTGGGCACGACGGGGTGCTGTCCCGTCTTTATGTCTAATACTCTAGTAGAGGCTCGTAGATACGTATGTGTGGGTAATAGTGGTTCCATGATGACTACATGTATTCTTGTATATCATTTTTGTAGTTGTGAGGGCTTATGTATATAGACATGTGTTGCTTTAGAGATTATATATGTTCAGGGTGAGTATGATGATTAGCCTAATGAGAGGTGCTCAGTGGTCAGCTCCGGGTTCCCGTCATGGCCCGTAGCCGGGTCGTGACACTAACAAAAAATAAAGGATAAAGCAAGGCTGGTAGGCCAATCGAGCCCACTAGTTAGCCATTTTCACCCATGGTTGGGCCTTCAAATTGGTTCGGACTCGATGAAAGACGGAGATGTTGGGCCTTTGGCCCAACAACTATGGCTGATATGAACTTAGCCTAAATGGCCCACGTCGTTGGATTCCATGAAAAGGAGGAGAGGGGAAAAGGAAAATCGCGGTTCGAGGGCATCTATACTTATTAACTAATTTAAGAAAGAAAGGAAATCACTCAAACACAATCACATATACATATATGCATCAGTTATATATAATGCGTGATATATCTATTAGCGTGGGCCAAGCAGATGCGAAACAAAATTCAGCACACATGAGAGGTTGTAATAAAAAGGCCCAAACGGTCGGGACAAACATACGGAAGCCTAAATCACAAATACAGTTTTAGCAATGCAAATCCAAGAGCAGATTAAAAAAAGATAAAGTTTAAAAGCAGGTCCAATACATCACGACCATATCAATGAGCCCAGCAGACTCAACTATCCACCTGATATACACGATATGCCTGACATACATTATTATATACTTAAGGGTATATGTCGTGTATACTTAGGGGTATATCCCATATATCAGGCTAGAGATTTGATACATCAAAGATGAGGAAATACACAAAAACATTTTTGGCATAAATTTTCATACAAGTCAAACATTACTGGATATATAAGGGGTATACATCTGATATACCTGAAGTATACAACAGATGTATACCCTGTATACTATCAGAGCATCCAGTAGACAAAGCCATATGTTACGGTTCACTTTTACGCAGGTGTATAAAAGCTACTAAGAGGTTGTTAGTGCTCTAAATGGATTTCGTATTTTTAGAGTTGCCACCTAATTTTATAATGAAAATTAGGAAAACCGAGTAAAAATGGTTTATCAAACAAGAGAAAAAACCTTTTTAGACCAGAGTTCGAGGTAGGGGTTCTGGTGATCCCCTAGGGAAGGTTTTAAGCACCCTTGTATTAAGGATCCGTAGAATACGGTTGACCTACGAGCGTCAATATGTGATTATTGTAATTATTTGCTTAAAAAATGTTCCTTTATCACAAAATGTCATGCTATCATAAATTCAAATTTCTGGCAAAATGTCCATTTAAAAAAGGGATTTTGGTTTAAAAACATTCGTATAAGTGTTCAACTCACTTCATTTCTGGACCAAGACACACTCAGGATTTCTCCCGAGTAAAGTCGCTACTATTTTGGTCCTAATGATATGAGTTTAGTCCTTATAGGTTTTTATATAAGAAAGTAAATAGAGTATTTCTCCTTTTTATAATATACGTATATAAGAAAGTTTATTAAGTCCATTTTATTTTATTGAAAGCTCAATTGGGTCAAACCAAAGCCATCTCATCGTCAAATTGGTCCAAGTGTAATTCCTCTTGTTTTTGTCCTTTAAGTTCGGGCTTTTGGCCCCAAAATGCCTTTGTTTTCTGAAAATTATTTTGAGTCCACAAGTGATATAAATGGTCCATTTTAGTTCTGAAAATTGAATCTTTAATTTTCCAATTTGTTTCTCAAAGTTTGGCCCAAGTTCAGAAATTAATCTTTTCTAGTCCACAGTTTTTAAAGCTATCTTGATTCGATCCAGTTCAACATTTAAGATCAAGTCAAACGGTTTTGTTCCCTTTAAAAATTAAAATGGTGTATTATGGGCTTAAGGCCCAAAACACTAACTTATCTATCCTCACTCTTGTTTCCAGATCTACAAAGGGCAGAGGCCCAAAATTGTGTAATCTCAGTTTTATTCTAAAAAAGGATCGTTTATACTTAACCAAATTTTCAAATCAGTTTTAAACTTAAGAAAAAAATTAAGTACTGATTTCATGCAAGTGTTAGATTAGGTGAGTTTGAAATTCATTTGAGCAACTTCCTAATAATACCATCATTTTTTCCTAAGTTCTAAGCATTCTTAAGGGTTTCAATATTTTTAAGTGTATTTTTAAAAATATGTAAAAATATACAAGTATACATAAATAATGGAGAGAAAGTTAGGCTGGTGGGCCTGCCTAAGCCCACCAGTTACCATTTTCACCCATGGTTGGGCCTTCAATATATAATAATTTCCCTTATTCATGTCCCGGACTCGATCAAAGAAAAGGTTAGGCCTCAGGCTCAACAGGTTTTGTGCAGTAGAAGTCGGCCCAAATGGTATTATCCCATGTAGCACAAAGGGAAACAAAGAATGGGATGGTTAGAGAGTATCTAGAACCTAGCAATTAACATAATCTAAACAAAACATATACTTATACCAAACTATATACATATGCATATATTAATATACTCAACAGTAGATCATATCAAAGAAAAGACAAAGCCTGAATTATAAATTCCAAGGACGAATAAGCAGGCCCAATTGAACAATCAAAGTAACCAGACAAGAAAAAAACATGCAAGCCCATCTTGCGTAAATGGCTTTTCAGTTTCATGTAATGTGTTTAAGACAATCATACAAGTGTTTTTTCAGAAGGGAGAAGGCATGTATAGGTTCAGGGCACAAGATCCCCATTTATAGACAAAGAACATTGTGATACAATACAGATAAGGGTTTTGTGGGAAAATTGAAGGGTTTATAGTGTGCTGAGAATTAGCCTCAAGGACAAGACATTATATGATTACAGATATTCAGGCCTCATTTAGTCAAGTTCTATATTCAAGGTGGATCTAGGGTTGTGCAAAAGGGTGACACCACATTTAATGAACTAAAGGGTGATCTAATCAGAGAAGTTACACATAGAAGACATGAAGTACATGAAAAATCATTTTGGATACAAGGTCTATATTCAACTCTAATACAAATATGTGAAACCTTATAAAGCAAAACAAAGTTTCAAATATGCCATTTTTGATTCACAAAAGAGGTCATGCCATTTTGGGTCTTTCAAACAAATTCTCAGACCAACAAATCCGTTTGTCTTTAAAATAAAGCAATCTGAGTTACATATTCATACACGTTGGCACACACAGGCTAATATTGAGCAGAACAGAGGCATACAAGAGTGTAACTGACAGTTTTTCACATATAAGGACATGTCTTTATTCATATGTGCCATAAATTATCTAAACAGGTATAGAAGTAGACTTAATCAGCGTATATAAATGAACTTAGACATTCTACACTACCTCTAGAGTATTGCAGACCATAAACCATCATAATAACACAGAGAAACCAAATGAGAGTATTCATTGAAAAAAACTAAAATTCATTCACTAAACTAGCAACTTTCTACAATTCTGTACTTAAGTCATGTGAAGACAATTTTGAAAATAGGTGGATTGGAGTTTTAAATAGTTTCTCAAGTTCATTTGCATACAAGGGCTTCACTTCTAGCTAATACACAAAGATACGTGATTATAAATCATTTTAAACATGCTATCATAGGTTTCTTTAGTCTAAACAAGCTTATGTCACCTTAAAACACACAAACTTTGGAATACCAGACATAATGTCTAAGCAAACAGACTTATAGAGCATACTAACAACATACTGCACATGATTTAGGTTAAACCAAACATGTAAATGTAACGACCCGCTAGGTCCCTATGGGGGGGGGGGGGGGGGGGGTTGACTTAGAAAACTAGACCTCCGTTGTGCATGTTTTGTTTGCTTCTATATGGCCTCGAATTGGTATTGGTATTTTTGGGTAAAAACTGGTGGAAAAACCCGAGCTACTAGTCAAAATGGACCGCCGCAGTGGTTGGGAGACCATTGTAATAGGTTCGTCATTGCGGGGTGAGGCTCGCCGTCGCGGGGGTTGGGGAATAAATGAGGTCCGCCATAGCGGGAGGTTTCCCGCTATAGCAAGACCGTTGCAGTGGGACATTGATAACTGCAGCGGTCAGCGGGAGGTAGAATCAGCATTTTATATTCTTTATTCCGAACCCATTCCCCACACAACTCCAAAACAGTTTCCAAGAACTCCTGTGGCGAAATTCTAAGGCTAGGGCTAAAATACTCTTGAAAGGTAAGTCCTAACCTTTCACTTTGTTCATTCCATAATATTGTTAGGTTCCATGATTAGTAAAGGTCCTCTAATGGTGAATGAAAGGATAGAACCCTAGAAGTTGCTAACCCTTGAATAAATGAATGGGCTATCGATTTTATTGTTATTTAATCATCTAGAAGTATAGATTATAACTTCCTAGGATGAGAACTTGATTATTAATGATGGGAATGATGTATTGAGACTTAGGGTTTCATAAAGATGGTAACTTTAGTATAAAAACTGCTTGTGAAAAGGTTTAATTGATTAGAAAACCCATGAATGGGAATGGTATAATGGTTGAGGTTGATTGTATGATGAATTCATACTTAGTGATAGTTCACCCACTTTAAAAAGGGTAGAAGTAGTTGTGTTCTCTTCCCCAATTATTTTTTGTTGAGTAGATGACCCATTACTCACTTAGCCTTATGATTTCTAGACTTTGAAAGTTCTGAAGCTTTGCGAAAAGGGAATGCTATTGTGGAGTGATTGCATTGTTCCATTTTAGCTTTGAGGTAGGTTACAGTCTACTTGAGTTAGACTTTGATTAGTTGATTGTATATGTTATGAAATTGATATGAGAAGCATGATTAGGGTTTCAGACATAAAGTATGGTTGGAAATTCCTAAGATTGATATTGACTGATTGATTATGTGATTAACCATTTTGTATGATAAAGAATGAGTTAATGAATACTCTTCTTGTTGATTAGGAGTAATCTCTTGTTCATTCTATCAATGAAATGATTCTTGAGTCTTGATATGACTTGTGGCATGGTCACTTATGTTCCTTGATATTTATTCATTGATTGTTCACATTCCTTAATTGATTGTGGAATGGAATATACAGTGAGATGAGAAAGATAATATAAATATGAAAAGGAACATTTGAAAGAGGGTGAGGATGTGGCCTATTTATGGGCTCATGATCCGAGGTCAGTTCCGGAGCGAGTGGTACATGGACACCATGGGTTCCCTGCAGGTCATGACTAACTAGCGAAAACAACACCATTTAGCATGTGTGTACACGGTTGAGATACTTTTATTATTTAATGCATTGCATCGGACGCATTTCTATTTGGGCAAACAATACCATTTAGCATGTGTGTATGGATATGTGAAAGAGTTGAGATAATTCGTGAGTTACGGCTATGTTGGTGATTACTGTTACACCTCGAAAATTTTCCCGTGAACGTACAGTGAAAAGTTACAGGTTTGCACTTTGACCAGTTGGTCGTAAAGTGGAATACGACCCGTAAAGTGATTTACAGACCGTAAATTGCTATCATCCTCCAACCTTTCAAAAATTTCAACTTTCTGCCAAATGTCTAAATGGTTAAATATGACCCAAAATACGGACCGTAAATCGAAATATGACCCGTAAACTATGATCGTAACCCACCATGACTCTAGCAAACCTTTCTGGTTCTGTTATGTTTAAATACGGTTGCAAAGGACGGATCGTAAACCAGAGTACGACCCGTAAAGTGGGTTTACGACCACTGTACACCTCAGTCACTGTTCATTCCGGATTAGATATTAAGTTATTAAAAAGAGACCTAAGCTCATTCAATTCATTTCATTCCACGATATTTCTCTCAAGAAGCCTCTAGAATACTCTCTACTCTTCATCACAAGAAAACCAAAGGAAATTAGTGATCAACTACATGAAACCCACGAAATCAAGTGTAAGAATTACACTAAAGTTTATCTTTCTCAAGAAAACCTAAAAGAAGTGAAGTAGGGTTTTGGTGCTAGAGGGGGAACTCCACTCAAGGCTTGTTCAACCATCATCCAAGGTAAGTTTCATGACCATCTCATGTTTTTTTAAGGTGTTGAGAGGTTAAGATACCCGAATTGTAGAAAAGTATAGCAAATGGGTCATAAATGAGCGGATAGTGCCATGGTTGAATGGTAGTTGAATGGAATCATGAATGTTGATGGGTTGAAATCATGAAAACGTTATAAATGACGCTTAGACCATGAAATAAGTATTACACATGAGAAAACGCGATAGTAAGCTATAACTATGAATGTTTTGAGAAATTAAAAAGGAATGGTGGATTGTGGTCAATGTATACAAACGATGATTGTTGATTGCGATATTGCGAATATTGTTGCGAGCGTTTGGGATTTGATATAGAACACGGGAAAAGTAGTATAAATAAGGGAAGTGCTGCCCAATTTCCTCTAGAAATGGTAGCACGTTTTTATAGTCGATTAACTAACGTTAGTACGAATTCCCTCTTGAAGGTAGAGACGTGATATCAAAGGAGAACAAGCAAACGATAGCTTGGTTAAACATCAAAGGTATGTGAGGCTAGACCTTTCTTTCTAATAGCATGAATCTTGTGGTGTACTTTCTTTCTTATCCATGAACTTCTTAAGTCCCAAAAGATGTGAGCCTATGTCCATAATTAGCTACACAAGGTAATGAGTTAATGTTTAATGATTCTAATGATGTTATTTATTGCTTACACTCACCTTATATGCTAATCCCTTCAAGGTGAGGCAGAATGTCAATGATTGCTCTATAATGCAATCGGGGGATCACGACCTTACGTCACCCCGATAAAATATGGTTGATCTTGAGCCTTATGCATCTATTATGATAAGTTAAGCATATTGTGATGATATTACTATTACACCGCACCTATTTGGTCGGGAAGTCACCGCCAAGGCGGGCAGCTATGCGATACACCATGGCCAGATGGCATGGACTAGTGGGCGGCATGAGATGTTACCCCGGACGCGGGAGGCCTGGACGCAGGCTCATGTTATGATTATCACACCGATCCGATATGGACGGGCAGTTTTTACATGATGCATATATGATATGATAATGAGCATAAGTAAGACAACATGACTTGTTTTCTTTATACTTGACAGTCATATCCAGATGTACTATACTAATATCTTATTTACATCATTGTCTTATTGTGTTGTTTATGACTCTCATACTCAGTACAATGTTCGTACTGACGTCTGTTTTCTTTGGACGTTGTGTTCATGCCCACAGGTAGACAGGGAGGAGAGCTCGATCCAGATCCGTAGTAGCTGTCAGCTGATTGGAAGCCCTCCATTGTCCCGGAGGTGCTTATGATTATTCTCTTGTGTATATATGTATAACTATGTATATGTATTTTGGGCACGACGGGGTCTTGTCCCGTCCCTATATTCAGCACTCCAGTAGAGACTCGTAGATACGCAGTGCGGGTTAGATGGTCTCACGAGATGCTATTATATGTATATATTGCTTTGATGAGGCAAATGTATTTAAAGAGTAATTATGTTTCCATATAAAATATGATTTTCCTACAATTTGAGTATAAAACTGACGGAAGACCATTAAATGAGCAAGATAAATAGTAGCACGAGTGGTGCTCGGTGGCTAGCTCCGGGTACCCGTCGCGGCCCCTAGCTGGGTCGTGACAAAAGTGGTATCAGAGCGGTTCAGTCCTAGGAAGTGTCTACGAGCTGTGTCTAGTAGAGTCTTGTTTATGGTGTGTAGCGCGCCATATCAATAAACAAGAGGCTACAGGGCATTTAGGAAAAATGACCATCCTTTTTCTCATGAGATCGGGCGATAGAGCCATGTTTAAGATTTTATCCTCCCTAATAGTGTGTTATGATTTCAGAATGCCTCCAAAGGGAAAGGCTACAGCCGCCCAGAGGGGCAAGGCTACGACAAAGAGGCGGGTAGAAAGAGAGCCTCCGATGAACATAGAAGAGGGCGAATCGCATAATGAGGCCCTGTCTAATACCTCTTCTACCCCGCCTAATGTGGAAGAGCAAGGAGGGGCCCTAACTCCAATTCCTCCACCAGTTGCTTCGGGTCAACAATTGACCGAGGCCATCCAGTTATTGATACAATTGGTTGCCGCACAGGCGCAACGACAGAATGTGGGTTCAAGCGATCGGGCAGTAAGTACCAAAGCCCGTGATTTTATGAGTTTAAATCCTCCGAAGTTCTTCGGGTCAAAGCCGGAGGAAGACCCGCAAGGTTTCATTGATGAAATGTTGAGGACATTGAAGATTGTCCATTTCTCTGAAACTGAATCCGTGGAGTTGGCATCTTATAGACTCCGGGATGTGGCAGTGTTATGGTACAACAACTGGGTATTATCAAGAGGAGAGAATGCGCCTCCTACGGTTTGGCAAGAGTTTGTAGATGCCTTTATTCGTCACTACCTGCCACCCGAGGTCCGTCGAGCTAGAGCGGACAGGTTTTTAAATCTGAGGCAAGGAAATATGAGCGCCCGGGAGTATAGCATGCAATTTAATTCCTTGGCAAGGTATGCCCCGGCTATGTTGGCCGATATGGGAGACCGGGTGCATAGATTTGTAAGTGGCCTAGGGCCACATTTGTTTAGAGATTGTTTGACGGATTCCTTGCAAGACGGGATGGATATTTCCCGAATACAGGCCCATGCTCAGAATTTGGAGGGGCGACAACAACAACAAAGAGGCGACCGTGATATTGATAGAAGACAAGTCAAGAGGGCCAGATCCATGGGAGCTAGCAGTGATCACAGAGGGGGATCAAGGCAGACATATTCTGGGTACTCAGGCCAGTCAGTAACGAGTGCACCTCCTCGATTCGCAGGTAGGCGATTCGATCGCTCCTTCTGTCCAGGACAGGGCCAGAGTTCGAGGGCTTCAGATTCCCAGTTCACGGAAGATTATAGTTAGAGGAGACCCCCAGTGCCGCGATGCAATCAATGCGGCAGATTACATGCCGGACAGTGTCGTCAGGGTTCGGATGCCTGTTATACTTGTGGTCAGGTGGGGCATATGATGAGAGATTGCCCGTCGATGAGTGACAGAGTGGGAGTTCATCCTACAGGTTGAACAACTGGTTCTTCATCAATACGCCCGGTAGGACAGACTTCCCAGATGACAGCAGGCCGAGGGAGAGGCCGAGGGGCAGCATCTACTTCAGGTGCCACTCAGCCCCGCGTATATGCTTTAGCCGGACGACAGGATCTCGAGTCCTCTCCGGATGTAGTTACAGGTATATTGTCTGTATTCTCCCGTGATGTGTATGCATTGATAGATCCGGGTTCTACATTATCTTATATTACTCCATATGTTGCTGGTTGTATTGGGGTGAAACTCGAGTCAATTAGACCCTTTGAGGTACTCACTCCGGTTGGTGATCCCGTGATAGCAAGGCAAGTGTACAAAAATTATGTCATCCTGATATGTGATCGTCAGACCAAAGCTGATTTGATTGAGCTGAAAATAATAGATTTCGATGTAATTATGGGTATGGATTGTTTGGCCTCGTGTTATGCAAATGTTGATTGCCGCACGAAAGTGGTTCGATTCCAGTTTCCGGGAGAGCCCGTGCTTGAATGGAAGGGTAATGCAGCATCTCCGAAGGGTAGGTTTATTTCCTACCTTAAAGAGAGGAAGATGATAGCAAAGGGTTATATTTATCATCTAGTTCGAGTTCATGACACCGAGGCAAAGTCTCCAACTTTCCTGTAAGTTCCGGTAGTGAATGAGTTCCCAGATGTGTTTCCAGACGAGCTTCCAGGTCTTCCACCAGAAAGAGAGATTGACTTCGCCATTGATGTGTTGCCGGACACCAAGCCCATTTCTATTCCTCCTTATCGAATGGCTCCGGCAGAACTAAAAGAGCTAAAGGCGCAGGTGAAAGACTTGCTGGAAAAGGGGTTTATTAGGCCCAGTTCATCACCGTGGGGAGCACCGGTCTTGTTTGTAAGAAAGAAAGACGGATCTCTACGAATGTGTATCGACTATAGGCAATTGAATAAAGTGACGATAAAGAACAGATATCCTCTTCCGAGGATTGATGATTTATTTGACCAGCTGCAAGGTGCTAAGTAGTTTTCAAAAGTAGATCTGAGGTCGGGTTATCATCAAGTGAGAGTTAGGGAAGCTGATATTCCCAAAACAGCTTTCCGAACGAGATATAGCCACTATGAGTTCCGAATGATGTCGTTTGGGTTGACTAACGCTCCGGCCGTGTTTATGAACCTGATGAACAATGTATTCAGTCCACTCTTGGATTTATTCGTGATAGTGTTTATCGATGATATTCTGGTGTATTCTCGTACATAATCAGAACATGCAGATCATTTGCGAATTGTTCTTGGCATTCTCCGAGCCCGAGAATTGTATGCGAAGTTTTCAAAGTGCGAGTTTTGGCTAAATTCTGTGACATTTCTGGGCCATGTTATTTCAAATGATGGCATTCGAGTCGACACTAAGAAAATTGAAGCGGTGAAGACTTGGCCAAGGCCCACGACTCCTATAGAAGTTAGTAGTTTTCTGGGTTTAGCAGGTTATTATCGAAGATTCGTAGAGGGATTTTCATCTATTTCGGCCCCATTGATGAAGCTAACCCAGAATTCAGCAAAGTTTCAATGGAGCGATGCTTGTGAGCGCAGCTTCCATGAGTTGAAAGGCAGATTGACCTCAGCTCCGATCTTAACACTTCCAGAAGGGCCAGATGGCTACGTGGTGTATTGTGACGCTTCCAGGGTCGGATTGGGATGCGTATTGATGCAGCATGGTAAGGTTATTGTATATGCTTCGAGACAATTACGGAAACATGAGAAGAATTATCCAACTCATGATCTCGAATTGGCTGCAGTTATTCATGCCCTAAAATTATGGAGGAATTATTTGTATGGTGTGCCTGTTGATATCTATACGGATCACAAGAGCCTCCAATACATTTTCAAGCAAAAGGAGTTGAACCTGCGGCAGAGGCGGTGGTTAGAATTATTAAAAGATTATGATGTGAACATTTTGTACCACCCCGGAAAAGCGAATGTAGTAGCTGATGCGCTTAGCCGCCGGTCAATGGGCAGTTTATGTGAAGTCCCTCCGGAAAAGAAAGAGATAGTTCATGAGCTCCACCAATTAGCTAATCTTGGAGTACGTGTAATCAATTCGGGTAATGTGGGGATTAGTATCAATGATCCCAAAATTTCGTCCTTGGACATGGAAGTGAAAGAACGGCAATATGAAGATCCTCAATTATGTCGTTATAGAGACACATCTTATGGAAAAGAGAAATCTTCATTTGAGGTCCCTATGGATGGAATTCTTAGATACCGAGGCAGGCTATGCGTGCCGAATGTGGCAGAATTACGCCGATGAATTCTAGAAGAAGCACATTGTTCTCGGTATTCCAAACACCCAGGTGCAACCAAAATATATCATGATCTCAAGTTAATATATTGGTGGGATGGCATGAAGAGGGACATAGCAGAATTTCTAGCACAGTGCCCAAATTGTCAGCAAATAAAAGTTGAACTTCAAAAGCTAGGAGGCTTGTTGCAAGCCATAGAAATACCTACTTGGAAGTGGGAAGTTATCAACATGGATTTTATCGTGGGATTACCTCGTTCCCATGGTAAGTATGATTCGATATGAGTGATCGTAGATAGATTGACGAAAGCAGCCCATTTTCTCCCAGTCAAGACTACATACTCAACCGAAAATTATGCAAAGTTGTATCTCAAAGAAATTGTGCGCCTTCATGGTATTCCATTATCTATTATCACAGACAGAGGAGCACAGTTTACCGCTAAGTTCTGGAAGTCCTTCCAAGAAGGTTTAGGCACTCAAGTGAAGCTTAGCACAGCATTCCACCCACAGACCGATGGGCAAGCCGAGCGTACCATTCAGACTTTGGAAGATATGCTACGAGCATGCGTGCTGGAATTTGGTGGAAGTTGGGATGACCATTTGCCGCTAATCGAATTCGCATACAATAATAACTACCATTTCAGTATCCAAATGGCTCTGTATGAAGCTTTATATGGAAGGAAATGTAGATCTCCAATCGGATGGTTCGAAATAGGAGAAGCACAATTAGTGGGCCCTGAATTGATCCAACAAGCGATAGAAAAAGACAACGTGATCCAAGATCGGTTGTTGACAGCCCAAAGTCGCCAAAAATTCTATGCGGACAACCGCCGACGAGACTTGGAATTTCAAGTTGGTGATTGAGTGTTCTTGAAGGTGTCGCCAATAAAAGGGGTGATGAGATTTGGTAAGAAAGGGAAGCTAAGTCCCAGATACATTTGTCGCGACCCGACTCGGGGCCGCGACGAGCACCCGGTGCTAGCCCACCCGGGCACCCTTTTAGCTTACTCTTATGCTTACATCTAGGTGAGCCACATAATTATACATGCATTTCCATTCATTCGTCAACTAGTCCCATTTGGACAACAACACATTTATATCATTATAGGCATCTATGCCACATCAATGTACATGGGCCAACGTGGCCGACAAAATGATATACAAAACATAGGCCGACAAGGCCAAACACATCTACCCACACATACACATGTCTACGAGCCTCTAAGAGTATAACATATTACATTAGCGGGACAGGACCCCGCTATGCCCATAATTATATACCCAAAAGAATGAGTACCCAAAATATATGGCTCCGAAGGAAATGAAGCTCTCTATGTAATCTCCGAATAGGCAGCTATGGATCAAGTCTGTCTCCCTGTGCACCTGCGGGCATGACGCAGCGTCCACAAACAAAAGGACGTCAGTACGAAGAATGTACTGAGTATGTAAAGCATGAGCAACATCAATAAATAAGCATCATGAACAACATATGAAATAGCATAGGAGGGGAGGAGACAATAATATCATCGTCATAGCGCTTACCTGCCTTTCGTAGGACTTTTCATTTCTCATACGTATTTGTACACCTACGTCATCATCCGTATTCCATAGTAGTACTCGTACCATACTTGTGCTCATATTCGTATACATGTCCTTATTCGTATTCTTATACATAGTCTTATCACATTCATATTCATATTATATACATAGTCATTTCATATACATGGCATTTACATAGCATACCCGACCTCATAGGATCGGTGTTTCATACATACTTGGCCAACCAAGGCTCAAGGTTACTCATACCTGGCCCTATCAAGGCTTCAGGGTTATCCGTACCATCTGCAGAGGTGTGCGCGCGTTTCGTAATCGTATACATACTTTATACATATTCATATACATATATCCTACCCGGCGTTATAAGCTCGGGGTGTCATTATAGCCCTTCATAGGCACATGTAAGTATAATAGCCCGTAGGCACCTTTAGCATCATCATTATTATCATCGTCATCACTATCATCATCATTTTCGCTACATCTATATCTTATGCTTACTCGTCATATGGGGTGCGTAGTACAATCGTAGCACATATCGAGGATCGTGAGCTTATGAGCTCGGAGTGTCAATCGTTTGAATACAACATACTCATATAGAGGATTTAAGAGTTTGGCCAAGGAACCATGCCTTATGAAAGAAGGGTTAGCCTTACATACCTTTTCGTCGGACTATTCTACATTTGCACGCTTCCTCCCAATGCTAGCGTCTATACCTTCATTAATATCATAACAATGGCCATTAGTCATTCACATTATCCACATTATCTAGATTCCTTAATTTGCCTCTAATTCACCCATATTCATGGCCATAACATCCAACTTCGTCCATTCGTCTAATGTGTCTAGTTCATGATCTTAGTGCCATTTATAATACATTCATATCACAACACAACAACATTCATGATTCAATTCAAACTATTGCTCAAAATGTCACTATTCATCATTCATGACCTACATGACCATATTTTCTACAATCCATGTATTTCAACTCTTCAATACCTTAAAAATCATGTAAAAATCATGAATCTTACCTTAGAAGTTGTAGGAACAAGCTTTGGTTAATAATACTCCACTTTGAGCAAAAACCCTAGTTTTTCTCCATTTGGATTTCTTGACTTGGATGATCTTTGATGATGTTCTTACTCTTGATTCACCTTGTTTTATGTTGTTGATCCACAAATATCCTTGAAAACTTGTATAAAGAATGTAGAGAGAGGTTTTAGAGAGAAGTGGTGTAATGTTGTAATGAAATAAAATAAGTGTTGGTTCCCTTATTTAATGAATTGCAAAAATCTGTGCTGGGTGAAAAGTGGTCGTCCATGGAGGTTTACGGTCCGTATTTCACTTTACGGACCGTCCCTCGTGGTCGTCTTTAACCATTTCCAGAACCAGAAACTTTGGCTGCATGCATGGTGATTTACGACCATGGTTTATGGGCCGTAAATCACTTTACGGTCCGTCCTCCTGGTCGTATTTTACCATTTCTCAACTGGGCAGAAAGTCGAAGTCTTGCATGGTAATTTACGACTGCCAGTTTACGGACCGTATACCAGTTTACGGTCCATATTTTGCACTTTACGACCACTGTGCAGATTTCAAATCTGCAACTTTTCATATCTCTTGGACTTCTCATTTTAATCACCCACGTCCATGCTCATGCATTGCTCACCTTATATCTCATCTTAACTTAGCCAACTTTCTCATCTCACATCAGATACCTTCGAAATCTCGCCTAAGGTCATCAACGTCGTTTCTTGCTAATGGACCTCATGCAGTCATACTTATCACTAGTTCGTTCACTTACGTACCAACGAAAATTTTTTCCGAGGTGTAATAACATTGGACCCTACAGAATCATCTGCAAGGTGGGTCAGGTAGCCTATGAATTGGATTTGCCTTCGGAGCTTGAATCAGTCCATCCAGTCTTTCATGTTTCGATGCTCCGCAAATGTGTTGGAAATCCCATAAAGATTGTTCCGATAAACAATGTGCAAGTAACGGAAAAGCTAACCTATGAAGAAGTGCCTATTGCCATCCTAGATAGACAAGTGCGGAAGCTTCGAAATAAAGAGGTAGCGTCGGTCAAAGTATTGTGGTGAAACAACAATCGGGAAGAAATGACTTGGGAAGCGGAAGAGAATATGGAGTCCGAGTACCCACACTTATTCCAACCCCCAGGAGAGATCCAAGATGAAACATCAACAATATAAGGTATGTATGCTTTATCTTTATGCTCTTGGTCGTGTGTGGCCATAAATATGTTGATATTGTGATGTAGCCCTGTGAGGCGATGACATTATGGGTTGTTGTAATAGGTTGGTAGTGCCAAATTACAGGGGAAACTCTGGCGAAATTTTCGTAGAATCCCGAGTGTTTAACATTCGAGGACGAATGTTCCAAAAGGGGGGAAGAGTGTTACACCTCGGAAATTTCCCCGTGAACGTACAGTGAAAAGTTGCAGGTTTGCACTTTGACCCAGTTGGTTGTAAAGTGGAATATGGCCCGTAAAGTGATTTACGGACCGTAAATTGCTATCGTCCTCCAACCTTTCAAAATTTTTAACTTTCTGCCAAATGGTTAAATACGACCCAGAATACGGATCATAAATCGAAATACGACCCGTAAACAGTGATCCTAAACCACCATGACACTAGCAAACCTTTCTGGTTCTGTTATGTTTAAATACGGTCGCAAAGGACGGACCGTAAACCAGAATACAACCCGTAAAGTGGGTTTACGACCACTGTACACCTCAGTCACTGTTCATTTCGGATTAGATTTTAAGTTATTAAAAAGAGACCTAAGCTCATTCAATTCATTTCATTCCACGATATTTCTCTCAAGAAGCCTCTAGAATACTCTCTACTCTTCATCACAAGAAAACCAAAGGAAATTAGTGATCAACTACATGAAACCCACGAAATCAAGTGTAAGAATTACACTAAAGTTTATCTTTCTCTAGAAAACCCAAAAGAAGTGAAGTAGGGTTTTGGTGCTAGAGAAGGAACTCCACTCAAGGCTTGTTCAACCATCATCTAAGGTAAGATTCATGACCATCTCATGTTGTTTAAGGTGTTGAGAGGTTAACATACCCGAATTGTAGAAAAGTATAGCAAATGGGTCATAAATGAGCGAATAGTGCCATGGTTGAATGGTAGTTGAATGGAATCATGAATGTTGATGGGTTGAAATCATGAATACATTATAAATGACGCTTAGACCATGAAATAAGTATTACACATGAGAAAACGCGATAGTAAGCTATAACTATGAATGTTTTGAGAAAATGAAAAAGAATGGTGGATTGTGGTCAATGTATACAAACGATGATTGCTGATTGCGATATTGTGAATATTGTTGCGAGCATTTGGGATTTGATATAGAACACGGGAAAAGTAGTATAAATAAGGGAAGTGCTGTCCAATTTCCTCTAGAAATGGTAGCACGTTTTTATAGTCGATTAACTAACGTTAGTACGAATTCCCTCTTGAAGGTAGAGACGTGATATCAAAGGAGAACAAGCGAACGATAGCTTGGTTAAACATCAAAGGTATGTGAGGCTAGACCTTTCTTTCTAATGGCATGATTCCTGTGGTGTACTTAAGTCCCGAAAGATATGAGCCTATGTCCATAATTAGCTACACAAGGTAATGAGTTAAAGTTTAATGATTCTAATGATGTTATTTATTGCTTACACTCACCTTATATGCTAATCCCTTCAAGGTGAGGCAGAATGTCAATGATTGCTCCATAATGCAATCGGGGGATCACGACATTACGTCACCCCAATAAAATATGGTTGATCTTGAGCCTTATGCATGTATTATGATAAGTTAAGCATATTGTGATGATATTACTATTACACCGCGCCTATTTGGCCGGGCAATCACCGCCAAGGCGGGCAGCTATGCGATACACCATGGCCAAATGGCATGGACTAGTGGGCGGCATGAGATGTTACCCCGGACGCGGGAGGCCTGGACGCAGGCTCATGTTATGATTATCACACCGATCCGATATGGACGGGCAGTTTATACATGATGCATATATTGTTATATCCCGCATTTTCAGAGCATGAGCGTGACACGTGCTTCCTCAAAAAATTGACAATCATGTTGTTGCTACATAATATAAACTCACGTTGATAGTGTTGTATCCCGTATTTTTGAACGTTGGATTATTTGTAAGCTGAGGTGGGGCCCACACGTCAAGATTTTTTTTGGAACATGTGACAAGTTATATGAATCAGATATGTAAAGTTAAACACAACTCATGAAGGACCCTTGGGCCAAATCAAATTGGAAGCCCTTCAAACGAATATTTTTAAGAAAACGTTTTCGGGTGACCTGACTTTGAGGGGCAAAAACGGTATTATAAGTTTGGAATTTGGAAAAATACCAAGCAATATAAGTTGTAGATAATTGAATTAGTTTTCCAACCATAGGTCGTGAGTTCCCAGGTGACGTCGGTACAAGGAGATATGGACGTTTTAAGGTCGAAAGGTCAGTGGGCTAGGCCAACTCGGGGCCAACCGGGTTAGGCCCATGACAAAAAAAAAAAAAAGAACAAGCAAGGCCCAACCCATAGGGTGGCCGGCCATGGCTAGAAAAATCCAAGCCCAAGTAGAATTAATCATGTGATAAATGAATAAAAGGCCACTTAATCATCCAAAAATCCCGTAGAACCTTCAAGACAAATTGAGAAGGAGGAAACAAAAGAAAACAAGAGAAGCAAAGACAAGGCCATTCGGCCAAGGCTCCAAATTTTTGCCCTTTGGAATTTTGTTCCAAAAATTATTTTCTTGTTGTATTCCTACTAATTCAAGGGTCCTCTACAACGTGGTGTAGTTGTTTCGGAAGAAAGGACACTTGTTTCATCAATTTAGCACCTTGGACAAGTGAAGAACTTAGGAGAAAAAGGTAAGAATTAATCCCTTTTTATTATGTTATGAAGGTTTGTTTATGTTGTAGTATGTAGAAGTGAGTAGAATTTATGGAAATATGGAAGTTTGCATGTTGGGTGTGTATATGTGCATGTGGCCGTGTGTGTGTGTTAATGTATAGGTGAGGTGGGTTGAATTTTATGTAGTATTCTAGTTGTGATTATGGTGGACTTTTTATTGGGAATGAAAGTTGAATGAAATTGGTTGAAGTTGGAAATGGGTGTTGGCCGTGTGGTGTGGGATGAAGGAATGGGAATAGATTTATTTGGTTTAGTATGTTAGTTGTGTTGTTGTGACCTTTATAATGTAAATGAAGGTTAAATGGGTTAAGTTGGCATTGAAATTGATTGTAGGAAATTATGTCATTTTAGTGTGATTTTATGATATTATGGTAATGAAGTTGTTAAAGTGTGGATTGTTGTTGTTGGTTATGAATTTGTAAGTAGAAAATGTGTTGTGATGACTTTGTTGCATATGTAGGAATTTTGGGTGGAATATGGAATTGATGGAATTGTTGAATATTGGATATATGGCTTGGAATATTCTTGGCCTATGTTTGAATGATCTTAAATTAGTATATAAACATGAAAATATTGATATTGATTTGAAAGTGCAAAGTTGGATTGGAAGTTGTTGCATTATTTGGAAAAGAAGACTATTTATGTTAGAATGCGTTTCTAGTCGATTATTGATGTTGTTGGTATTGTTGTTGGTATGGTTGCTGCTAATTTGGCTGAGTTTCAATCTCGGGGATGTTGTATGTATAGGGGAGATGCTGCCCAAAGTTTTATAGACAAGTATTGGTTAAGATTGAATTCTTAAAGCCTTATGATTAATATTTGGTAAATGTGACCAATTGTAGAATTTGGACGAAACAAGATTTGAATTTGGACAAGCGTAAAGGGCGAGTAAGGTATGTAAAGCTTTACCCTTCCTTCTCTTGGCATGTCTTAGATGTGATAGGCTTGGATACGAGCCTTGGGGACGACTCTACTCTTAGGAATCCGCGCCTAAATTTGCCCCTTTTCATTCAGTAGAATTGAATTAAATATTGTATGAATAGTTGGAAAAATTGTCTAAACATCTAGAACTTGCACAAAGAGGACCCGACTACCTTAAAACTCTCACAAGTGACGTCATGCAATGTAACATACGTAAATTATGTACGCTACCTCATTTGACCCGAGGTGCGCCCACTATTCCCGGATTTTTCGTTACTATTCCGTTTGACTTATTTTGGAGTAAAATTTAAAGGAAACTCTTGGCTACTCTTCTAACTACTATACGACAGTTGTTTGAATTATTTCGTTAGGTCCCATAACTTATTTTGAAATATGGAAACAATTTCAGAAAGCTTATTTTGACATAAACCATTGTGACATCCGAAAGGCATACACTATGATTACCGCTCAATTTTTTTTATATGGGTTGTCATCTAAGTTATGTCTCCGTAAATGTGTTATATTTTATATTGCATTAGTTTCTCACTACTCCATTCGTGGATGCCTCAATGTTTCCTTCACTGAGCCCGGACCAGGATATGTTATCACGCGTATTCCACTGCATTATTCACCGTGCCTCGATGTGAGGGGGCAGGTATGACACGTACATGGGTTCTGGAGTTATGCTGTGCCATGTACATATATTCTGACATTCGATGATATGATATGATATGTGCACATTCTGACATTTGATATGATATGGCTATCTGATATGTTATGATATGTTACGGAGATATATTCCCTACTCTGGAGTTATGCTGTGTTGTGGCGCTAGTGACGGGGTGGCGACCACGTTCTGTTCACCGAGTCCCATAATGGGGCCGGATATGGCATATGTTTTGACATGCATTGATAGTTCTGCCCACCGCGTCCCTCACGGAAGGGCCGGGATCTGTTATACGCATATATACGATATACGATTCTGATATGCACGGTTTGTGTTTGGAAAGTAAGTTCTCTGGCGTTCTGTATCCTCTGTACTTCTTCTGACCTATGATATTGATATACATGATCTGTGTCTGGAAAAACAAGTATTCTGACATTCTGGATCCGTACTTCTTCTGACATACGACTTCGGCTTATATGATCTGTGTTTGGGAAACAATCATTATGATATTCTGAGTCTGCACTTTTCTGACATATGACATCTGCTTACGTGATTAGTGGTCGGGAAATAGCGCTTTGATAATCTGGATAATGTATTTACCTTTGTACTGTTGATCCGGTATGTTCTGTTTTCTGTATTTCATGCTTTACATACTCAGTACATATTCCGTACTGACCCCTCTTCTTCGGGGGCTGCGTTTTATGCCGCGCAGGTACACCCAGATGATGTGGAGTTATTATAGAGGATGTTCCAGTAGAGTTGGCAAGCTCCATTTGTTCCTGGGGTGCCATCGAGTCAGAGTTTGTATGTGTGCTTCTTCTGGATTGATGTTAGAGACTTTGCAGACAGAGTCGTGGGTATAGTATATCAGTTGTGTAAGCGGCTTCGTCAGCCGATATGCCATTCTGTATTATGTATCAATTTCCATATAATCACAGATTCTGTTTGATGTGGAAAGCATCGAAAAGAATATTTTGAGAAGTTATTATGCATTTTATCTTTATTTGATTTTAAAAGTCTAATAAGATTTTGTGTGTCCCGAAGGTCTGTGGGTTCGCTCGGCTCCGGATGGGGGGCCGGGTGCCCATCACACCCTATTGGAATTAGGGTGTGACATATATGATATGATAATGAGCATAAGTAAGACAGCATGACTTGTTTTCTTTATACTTGACAGTCAGATTCAGATGTGCTATACTGATAACTTCTTTACATCATTGTCTTATTTCGTTGTTTATGCCTCTCATACTCAGTACAATGTTCGTACTGACGTTCGTTTTCTTTGGACGCTCTGTTCATGCCCACAGGTAGACAGGGAGGAGAGCTCGATCCAGATCCGTAGTAGCTGTCAGCTGATTGGAAGCCCTCCATTGTCCCGGAGGTGCTTATGATTATTCTTTTGTGTATATATGTATAGCTATGTATATATATTTTGGGCACGACGGGGTCTTGTCCCGTCCCTATATTCAGCACTCCAGTAGAGGCTCGTAGACACGCAGTGCGGGTTAGATGGTCTCATGAGATGCTATTATATGTATATATTGCTTTGATGAGGCAAATGTATTTAAAGAGTAACTATGTTTCCATATAAAATATGATTTTCCTACAATGTGAGTATAAAACTGACGGAAGACCATTAAATGAGCAAGAGAAATAGTATCACGAGTGGTGCTCGGTGGCTAGCCGCGGGTACCCGTCGCGGCCCCTAGCTGGGTCGTGACAAATACATGACTTGAGTTACTTTTATTGATTACTATTTGTGTAGGCTTATCTTATTTAAATATTGGATGACTCTTGGTGATAGTTTCGTATGGTTATGTGTTATTGTGCTTGTCTATCTATTCTATTGATTTTGTGATATTATGCATGATACTAACCTTAGCCGGCCTATGATATCTTCCGGTACATAGTGTTTGTACTGATACTGCCTTGCTGCATTCTTTAAGTGAAGATTGTGATCCAGAGGCATCTACGAGACCTCATATTTAGCATGAGGCCAGTTCCTGTTTAGATCCAAGGGTGAGCTTCTATCCATGCCATGCCGCCTAAAGATCTCTCTTTATTGATGTCTATTTCCATTCCAGACATTGCTTACGTTTATAAACAGTTATCTATTCTTTAGACAGTTATGTTTTACAGTCCTTATACGATGACTTTCAGATCTTTGGGGTTGTAATAGTTAGAATTCCGCACTTTATTTATATATGGCATGACTAGACAGTTTTATGCTTTAATTTTAGTTATTGATTTATAAATTTTTTAAAAATGGCTTTGATAATTGGATAAGGGAATGGTTCCCTGTCACGACCCAATTCGTGAATCGTGATGGCACCTACACTGTCCCCCCCCCCCCCCCCCCCCCCCGCCCCCGGTAGGCGAACCATTCCCAATTCATTTTAATCATTTATAATAATTATGTGGAAATGAACAGTGATTTAAACTAATAGATTCCTGTTATATAAGTAACAAGTGCGGAAAATATTATAACCCTAAAATCTGGTCTGGACTAGTACAAGAGCTACTATTAAGAAGAAACAAAGTCTGATAAGAAAATAGAAATCTCAAAATATCAATACTGCCTCAAGAATACAAAGTAGACAGTCAAATGCAAAGGAAGAGTCTCCGAGTTGCGGATCTAGCCAAGGCTCACCCTGGAATCTCTGTCAAGTGGACTCGGATCACTCTCGACGACAAGAGCTGGAACTAGTAATAAACTCTGTACTCAAAAAAAGAGTACAACAAGAGTAGAATCAGTACAAAAAACACGTACTGAGTAAGCATCATAGGCCGACTAAGATTAGATCACGCATACAAGCATAAAATCAACAACATAAGAAGATAGGCATACAATACTAAATCCAAGGTCACAAAATATCCCATAATTGAATCAAAACCTAAGAGGAAGCTTCTAAACTAAAAGTCTGTCTTATCATAATAATCTCAATCGATAATCACTACCCTAGTTCTGACCTAGGCAGTGTCACTACCCAGCGATCTAACCCAGTGCATAATCCTATCCATGCCACCATAATGATACGAACCGACCTTACCAAATCAGAAATAAAGAGTCGTATGATGATGCAAGATAATATGTAATGATGTATAATGTAATGCAATGCACTGGCCAAATACCTCAAACCTGTACACACATGCTAATGGTTTTGTTAACCAAATAGTCATGACCTGTAGGGGACACATGGTGTCCATGTACCACTCGCTCGAGAACTGACCTCGGATCTTGAGCCCATAACTTGGCCACATCCTCACCCCTTGTCAAATGTGCCGTATATATATACATCCTCACCCCCGGCCAGATGTGCTTTATAAACATATATTGTATGCAAGAATGAGTGTTCAAATATGGTTCAAGTCTAGAGCCCTGAGATGAAACATCGACTCAACAGTACGCATGATCAATCAATGAAATGAAATGCCAATGAAAATGCAGGTCACAATGCCATAAGCCATATCAGGACTTAGATAAATCCACCAAACTATGGAATGAATCATACAAACCATCTTAGTCAACATAAAGAGTCTATGTAACCTCTTTCTTCCAAGTATCACAAGCACACATCATAACTAAGTCTTGTGCCACCAAAGTGTTCCATTTCCTTTCATAGTTGCCATAAGTCTTCCATCAATCCAGACCATTTCCATCATAGATGAATGTATGAATGTAGGAATGAGGAATCAGTGCAATGAATGTAAAGGTATATGCTATGAAGATCGCATCTACCATAAGTTATATCAAATCTTGCATAACTTCGTTAGCATCGGCAATTCATAATCAAGATCTCATTCGTGCCTTATCACAACATCCAATTCAAGCCAAATCTCATTATCTGATCATAATATGAATCTTAACGTATTTCCAATTGAACAGTCAATATGAAACATGATCAGCCAATAATATTAAGGTCAATGAATATAATGCACCATGCCACAAGTCATAACAAGACTCAGATACATCACTCAACAACAACAAGGATATGTAATCATCTCAATCAACAAGCAGGGTATATATTGACTCTTTCCTTATCATATCACAGCAAATACACCTCAGGTTCAGTACATAAAGTAATGGAAACAAGCCCACATAATCAGAAATTGTGCCAACCTAGATAATATCCTACCAAACACCATGTCCGAAGACCTAATCATGCTTTCTCCCGTCAATTCTATCCAATATATATGTTTTACTAATCAAATTCTAACTAAAGTAAGTCGTAACCTACCTCGAATGCAGAACAGGAGCTACGAACTACTCCACACGAGTCTTCTGTTTCCGAAGCACCTCAGAATGATCAAAGTCTCGAAATATAATGCTAAGTAAGCAATAGACATTCTAATCAAACAATAACAATAATTGGGGAAGAAGACCCAATTACTTCTACCCATTTCAATATGATGAACTATCACTTAATGGTGAATTCATCATACTTTCAATCCCAACAATTATGCTATTCCAATTCATGGGGTTTCTAATCGATTTAACCCCCTTTCAACAGATTTTAGGCAAAACTTTCCATTTTTATTAGAACCCTAAGTCTCAATACACAATTCTCATCATTAACAATTGAATTGTCATCCTAGGAAGTGATAATCTATACTCCTAGATTATTAAAGAACAATAAAATCAACAACCCATCAATTATTTAAGGCTTTACTAATTCTAGGTTTCTAGGATTTTCCTTCACCATTAGAGAACCTTCAACTAGCCATGAAACTTAAAGAAGAAAAGGTAAAGGAACAAATAAAGGTGGGGACTTACCCTCAAAGATGCTTTCACCAATGAATAGAATAAAATTTGCCTCTTTCTCTCTTGAAAACTGTGTTTGGAGTTTTGTGGGTAATGACTTGGAATTGCAATATAAAAAGTGGGTTGCTGCCCCCGTCGATCACTGCAGCGGTCCCTAGCTTCGCTGCAGCAGTTGCAGCGGACCTCTCGGTACAGCAACCGCTGTCCGTACTAAAATTACCACAACTTCCTCATCCGTAGGCGAAATGCAACGATTCTTTTTGCTATAGCTTCATAATTACGATACGGATCTAATGGTTCAATCAAAACACAATACAAAGGTCGTTAATCAATATGGTGCCCTTTATCACCAAAGAACTACGGCGAAAACATTGAATACGAGCGCGATAAACCCCAAATCCATCTGAAACTCTTCGGACACTCACCAAAACATGTGGACAAGCCAAAATCATTATACAAACTTGTTGGAACTTTCAAAACATCGACATGTGGTCATCTTAACCCGATGTTGACCGTGGTCAACTCTAACTCTTTAACTTTACTAGTTCTTCCACCAATGACTCAAATCACACTCAAACCTTTCGGGAACCAACCACATGACTTCACCAAGTCATAAATCAGACTAACGATACTCGGAAAAGGTTCAACAAGGGTAAATGGGTCAAAAATACTATAACAACCAAACAGGTCGTTACATCAAATACCAATTAAACTATCGTTCATCCTCGAACGAAGAAGGGGAGTAAGAAGGCTGTTGGTAACCCAAGAACCTGTACTATAACCTCCTGGAAGCCTATACAGCAATAAGTGCGCCAAAACACTGTCCGTTCACCTTATCACTCAAACTTCTTTTATTTACCTCAAAGATCCAATTGCCCATATTCCCCAAACTCTAATTTTCTCACCACTGACCTCCGAATATAAGAACTATTTCTGCTGGAATACTCTGGTTTGATATAGCCATACCTATGACCGCGATCAATAAGTCCCACTACATTCCTCAAAATAGCACAAACCTTTAGATATAGACACAATCATAGCCCACTCTAAACCGATAAAATACTCTGCACCACGATTTTTTAGAAGCACATAAGCATGCACCACAAGCCCGACCATGATTTACTCTTGCCAGAAAAGAATCCTTGCTCCATCTGAGAGCTCTACACAATTCCATCAAAACTGATCTTACTCACAGCTAACTTAGCTAGTTCCAAGTTTTCTTAAACCTTCAAATCACAATACAGGAAACATACCACTGAATACCTCGCCGAGCTAAGCCCATAGGAAACCATCTGATCACTCTAAATACCTCTCGCAACCATAGAACCTCCTCAAATAATTGCCAAGTATCGACGTAAACCATTACATCTATCTGAGTAGCTACTCTCGGTAAAATATCATCAAGTCCACTCGAAACCCCGATAAAGCTCAGTAAACCTGTCATACCTCAAGTTTGAACTGCAACCCATCGAATCCGTGAAGGCGATTTACTAGGAAACCCATAAGTCCTTCTGGAACCATATACATAGTCCATAAAGCTCTAATCCAACAATTCTGACCTGGAATGAATGCATAATCCCTAAATACCACCAATAGTCACTCGAACTGACTCCTACTTTCTGAAACCAATCGCGATCCTATCACTCATTAGGGGCGACAAATTCTAGTCCTTTAGTATTCTGAAAGTGCTCTCTACAACTCGAGTTAATTAAAACTTCATCATTAATTAACCACTTCCAATCTTTACTTGTCGAACTAGACACCCTTAACCATTCGTGTGATCATCTCTTTTATTTGATTAACTCAACCGAGTAGTTACACCAGTAGTAGTAGAAACCAGCAGAACTTACACAATAAGCACAAGGCACTCAAAACCTCCCAAGTATGCTCAGAGAAAGATGAAGGAAAATGACAAGGGTTTAAGGGTCTTAATTCAGGAAGTACGAAGAAAAACTGCCTGCCGTCCGCTGCAGCTGACCTCTGCTACCGCGGGTCCACTGCAGCGGTTAGACCTCCGATACTACGGGTTCGCTACCGCAGATCTGGTGCCGCTGCAGCAATCACCAGACACCAGAATGTTTCCTGGTTTTTGACATGTCTCAACCCGAAATCCGAATATCACCCGATAGTTCCTTGATTACTAAAAACTTTATACTTGATCATCACTAAGTCATTTAATTAATCAATCACTGGATCACGACATAACAAAACATAACAACTCAACATTGAGCCCTTATGTCTGCTCTACCTTGCATGACCTTAACATAACCCTTGAATAAACTAGCTATCAATTCCATGATACCCTTATCATTCCTCCAAACACGAAAAAAAATTGGTGAACATACCCTTTACTGAGGGACTAGTACCACTGCTGCCTAACATCTTTAGTCTCCATTCATCGCAAGTAACATCGCTTCCCGATCTAAAACCGATAACCACTCTCCTGAAAGAACCCATAAACCACTACCATATAGTCATGTCCAAACCCAACTTAACATTTTCTCAATAGAATACACAATCCACTCTCGTATAACTTGCAACCTTAATCCGACGAGCATGTCAGATACCAATTGTTCCCTTCCTAATAGTGGAGATTAATCTATCCACTTCTCTTTCTTACGTCTCTGTCCCATTAACACGGAAGTACTCATACCCAAATACCCTAAGAAATCTTACTTGCTAGACGTTTCCCCCAATAGTCATCCTCTATATCCGGATTCTCAACTACTCTTCTTATTACATTCGATCACTATACCTTTGACAAAACCAACAATCCTTTCCGAGCATTTGTTTCCATATAGTGACATCTATACTCTGCTATTGCCAAACCATCTACTTGCGGTAGATACACTCGTGCCACACATACCATTATAATGCATTGGACTATGCTGAAACCTTCCCAAACCAACCACACCTTGAGTAAATAGTTCCTGTTTAACCAATAAATGCACTTCTACGACTCCGAGTAACTATTCACTAAAAACATAGGGATCATGCGGTCTGGGCGTGGCAGTGACACGGCTGGTAGAGGTGGCACCCAGCCTAACAGAGGCGGGTTTCAATCTGGTAGAGGTAGACATTGGCCAGGCAGGGGTGGAGCTCAGGCAGGGCAGGTTGATCGTAATGGTTCACAAGCTACTGGCGGACGGGGTCATTGTTATGCCTTTCCTGGCAGACAAAGGCTGAGGGCTTAGATACAATCATTGCAGGTAACATCTCAGTTTGTCACCGGATGGCTTCTGTATTTTTTGACTGGGGTTCTATATTTTCTTATGTGTCTACATATTTCTGTATGAGTCTTGATATGGTCTGTGATTTACTTGATGCCCCAATACATGTATCTACCCTAGTTGGAGACTCTGTGGTTATAAATAGAGTTTTTCGATCTTGTACTGTCACACTTATGGGGTATGGCACCAGGGTTGACTTAGTGATATTAGACATGGTAGATTTTGATGTCTTACGGGGAATGAGTTGGTTAGCTCCTTATCATACGATTCTGGACTGTCATGCCAAGACAGTCACCTTAGCTATGCCCGGGGTGCCTAGACTTGAGTGGAAGGGTAACCTTAGTCCATCCCCAAAGAAAATTATTTCCTTTATTCTTGTAAAGAAGCTAGTTGACAGGGGGTGTTTGGCTTATTTGGCATATATTCGTGATACCAGTATTGAAGGTCCGACCTTTAAGTCAGTTCCTGTGGTACGTGAGTTTGCGGAGGTGTTTCTCGCATACTTTCCAGGCATGCCACCGGACCGCGACATTGATTTCTACATTGACTTACAGCAAGGGACCCACCCTATATATATCCTGCCGTATCGGAGGAGTTGTGGCTGGATCCTCTGACGGGTCTGACACAATCGAATAGCCGAGGCTCCCCCTACTCGGCTCTAGAGATACTCTAGGGGCCTTACTGGTGCCCCCATCATCTGAAGCTGATCTCTTCATCGACAGTACTGAAACCATAGCATAGGATTAGGAAAGGAATATGGAAGCCTGGTAGCATAGCTCTATCGCACGATCTTGAGTACAAAGAAGGTCATATTTCCTAAATGCCCTGTAGCCTCCTGTTTATAAGTGTGGCGCGCAACACACCCATAAACAAGACTCTACTGGACACGTCTCGTAGACAAACTCCTAGGACCGAACTGCTCTGATACCACTTCTGTCACGACCAGTCTAGGGGCCGTGACGAGTACCCGATACTTGTACCGAGCATCCCTTGTCTATCGTTTTACCTTTACCTCTTAGCAAGCCATGTAAACAGAGCCATTTTTTTTTTAACATTAACATTAGCGGCATCATTCTGAACATAGACTAATAAACTTCGTTATCACTTATACATCAACATTAACATGCCAAAACACCATATATCTAACTGTACTTAACTGACTGTACATAACTGTCTACGAGCCTCTACACGTAGTACACTTATACATAGAAAGGGCTGAGTACTGTCATGCCCGAATATATATACACAAAATAGTACCAAGGAAGTGAGGCTCCGGAATAACTGGAGCACTGTCAACACTGCTGGTAGAGCTTCTAAGGATCAAATCCGCCTGTCTGCTGACCTACGCGGCATGAAACGCAGCGTCCACAAGAAGGGACATCAGTACGAATAGTGTACCGAGTATGTAAGGCATGAATAGTAATATACAGAAAATATGAATCATGTATAATGACATAAGAGAGTTACAACACATGTCTTGGGATAGAAACATAACTTGTATATATATATACCCTTGGCAGGTGCTATGCGTACTTAGCTTTCCTTTAAGAATCTTTCCTTGTTCATATACATATACATATAAAATAGGACATCTCATATTTCCGAGGCGTCGGCAGCCGATCCATTTAACCATAAATATACACATCCCGCGTCCGGGCATCCCGCGTCCGGAACGATATCATGTCATGTAATGCCAACTGATCAGGTGGATATGCGTTCATAACGCTCGGCCCTTACCTCCATTTTCCCCGTATACACATGCATATATCATATACATATATCAGGGTTTATAGCGCTCTAGCTCTTTTATCATATACATATACGTGTGTCGTGTAGGTACATCAGCGTCTACAGCGCTCTAGCTCTTTCGTCATGTGCATGTTTTAAAAAATATATACACATATCTTACATACATTTACATGTCTTATATGCATTTACGTATCCTATATACATATGTCTCATAGGCACGCAGGAAAGCCCAAAGAAGAATCATGTAGTCATCGGAGTGACGTAAGGTCGGTAACCTCCGATTACATTATAGAATACTCGTGATCGCTTTGTCTCACCTTGAAGGAACGAGTATTTTAAGGTGAGACTATCAACGGGGAATAATATTAAAGTAAACGTAGAATGAAATCGGGGCATCATAGATGACAGTTCATAGACTTTGAAATCTTTTAGAAAATAAAGGCATAGCTAGGAAATATAAATAAGATTCAAAAATTAGTTTATCATTTTCATGTTTACATAAGATACTTAGCTTAGTCATCTTAGTCATAGAGTCGTTCCGGTAGTACGTATCATAGGCATATTCTCTTATCTAACATCATTGTTATCATTATCGTCATGGAAGTGCCCTCGTTAGAGGAGTCACAGTACTTATCATTTGGTAACGAAATCGGGATAAAAGTTCCCTTTGGATTCACTTTAAGTAAGTCAAGCAAGACTGTAAGGAAAAATCCGAGAGTAGCGGGCCCACCTCGGGCCGGATGGGGTGACGTATATGATTTACATATATTACGTGTCATGTCATTACTTGTGAGGGTCCTAGGGTAATCGGGTCCCACTTATGCAAGTTCTAAGGGTTTAAGAGGTCTTTCCATCATTTCCACACTTTCTAGTTCAATTTTATTGAACAAAAAGTGGAAAACTTTGGATGCGGATTCCGGGGGCTAGGGTTGTCCCCGAGGCTCGTACCCGACTTATTACATCTAAGACATGCCATAGAAAGAAGAGTGAAGCCTTACATACCTCTTTCTGCTCCTTTTGCTATTCCAAATTCACGTCGCAATCTCGTCAAAATCTACAAATTGGTCATGTTTACCAAAACTCTTATTAGGGTAGTTAGAGTTGAATTCTTAAGGAAACATTTGACTACTGAAATTTCGGCAGCACTTCCCCTATAAATACTCCATCCCACCAAGTTCAACTTGGCTAATTTCAATCAACAACAATCCCGGGAATTCAAACCCGGCCAAAATATCAACCACAATTCCAACAACAACAATACTAACAACTTCCATATTCAATCAACTTACTACTTCTTCCAAAAACTTTCTAACTTTAATGAAAACAATAACAACCTCATAATCTATATTCCAACAACATCATACTAAATAAAATTAACTCATTCTCTTCCATTTTTTCACCATAACCACACGGCCAACACCAACATACACACTACAACTTCTCAAAATTCATTCAACTTCCATTTTCCACATATCATTCACAACAATAACAACCAAACACTAATTAAAATAATTGAAGCTTGACTCCTACACATATATACATACACACGACCATGTACTATATTTCTCTCCTTCATGAATTTCATCCATTTTAGCATACTACAACACATATAAACCATATATAACACATAAAACAAGATCAAAACTCACCTTTCTTTTTCAACTTCTCACTTGACTACAACTTGACAATTTGTATGATTTTGAATTTTTCTTGCTCCAACAACAACTCCACCTTGTTAATCACCCTTTACTTGGTAGAAAATGATTTTTGAAGAATTGTTTGTCAATTTTTCCTTGGAAATTTACCCTTGGCCGAAATGGCCTTCAACTTTTCTCCTTCTCTTTCTTGTTCTTCAGCTTCTTGAATGTTCTAGAGGTTGTGTGATAAAGATGAATTAGTCATCTTATTTATTGACCAAATTTTATGTAATATGGGCTTGGGCCATAACCATGGCCGGTTGGGCCTCACAAACTTGGGCCTTATTATTGTTTTGATTTTTTTGGGCCAACTCGGTTTGGTCCCGAGTTGGGCCTAGCCCACTGACCTTTCGACCTTAAAACGTTCATATCTCCTTGTACCGACGTCACCTGGGGACCCACGACCTATGGTTGGAAAGCTAATTCAATTATCTACAACTGCTAGTTCTTGGTACTTTTCCAAATTCCAAACTTATAATACCGTGTTTGCCCCTTGAAGTCAGATCACCCGAAAACGTTTTCTTAAAATATTCGTTTGGAGGACTTGCACTTTGATTTGACCCAAGGGTCCTTCTTGAGTTGTGTTTAACTTCTCATATGTGTTTCATATGAATTTTCAGATGTCCCAAAAAAAATCTCGATGTGTGGGTCCCATCTCAGCAAATAATCTGACGTTCAAAAATACGGGATAAAACATTCTCCCCCCCCCCCCTTTAGAACATTCGTCCTCGAATGTTAAACTGGCCTCATAGTGTATCATAATACTTCGGGGGAGGTCTCCTTCGTAGACATCTCACATGTCGCTTAGGTCGCTTTTATGTCGTAAGTCCATTGAGTAAGCTCCGAACGTTGGCCCTACGTTAATAAGTCCCCTTTCTGTCACGCTTTCTCCTCTTCCGTTAGTCTTGTCCGTCTCAGCCTACATGACTTTTATAGGGTTTCTAACCACTCCACACACTCTAATTTACATTGGGCTACCTAATTTCACATTCGTTTCTTGTTCCCAAATTTATGGAATTTTCAGCATATTTCCCAGGGGGTCACCCATCATGAAATTGCTCCCACCTGAGCACGCTTAACCTTGAAACTCTGGTGCATTTTAATACGCGAACGCTGGTGTAATTTTTCCGACTGTCCCGTACGGCCTTTGTCACATTATTTAAAGTAAGTCGGGGTTCTAACAACTCCCAAAACGTCCTCACGGCGTGTCCCGCTCCTATCTTCACTTTCCTAACCATACAACTACCATATTGCCTCTGCTTAAATCTTCGCTATTTACTCCTATCCATACATATAACTATCTTTTACCGGGGTTTCTAAACTCACACTGGTGGCGGGGACATCTCAGTCGCCATTACTTATAGCCGCTAAACCTTTGACCCCTTTTTGAATTTCTACCTGCCGTTATTAATCAGTATTCCTGCAGAGATTACGTATACATAGAAAGATTTAAAGAAAATCTCATATACCTGTAGCCGATCAATCTCGAGCCTGGCCCGGGGAACTACCATGTGAAGTATGTTCTTCATTCTCGTCTGTCTGCTCATCGCTCGCCCGACCCTCGTCATTTCTCGCGTCCGAATCCGAAGAGAATAGCGGTGATTCCTGGTTCTCTGATGGCCGGAACAAGGGACAGGAGAAATCCGTAGCGCTCTCTGAGGTGGCCGGACTGGCACGGTCCTCCATCACGGGAGTAACTGGCGTACCCCCGGAAGCCTCCTCATCCGTCATCCCAGAAGAGTGCTCTGACGGGTCTGTGCCATCACTATCCTCCTCCCTGGAGGTAAGAAACTCTGGGGGAGTCATCGCCGAATCCTCTGAGGGATCTGTATCATAGCCACTGTCTGCGGAGTCCCCTGCTCTGGGGGTCAGAATCTCTGGAGGAATTGTCGCTGGGTCCTCCGACGGATCCGTGTCATAGCTGTCCTCCGCAGGATCCTCCGCCCTGGGAGTCAGGAAATCTGGAGGAGTTGTGGCTGGATCCTCTGACGGGTCTGACTCAATCGAATAGCCGAGGCTCCCCCTACTCGGCTCTAGAGATACTCTAGGGGCCTTACTGGTGCCCCCATCATCTGAAGCTGATCTCTTCATCGACAGTACTGAAACCATAGCATAGGATTAGGAAAGGAATATGGAAGCCTGGTAGCATAGCTCTATCGCACGATCTTGAGTACAAAGAAGGTCATATTTCCTAAATGCCCTGTAGCCTCCTGTTTATAAGTGTGGCGCGCAACACACCCATAAACAAGATTCTACTGGACACGGCTCGTAGACAAACTCCTAGGACCGAACTGCTCTGATACCACTTCTGTCACGACCAGTCTAGGGGTCGTGACGAGTACCCGATACTTGTACCAAGCACCCCTTGTCTATCGTTTTACCTTTACCTCTTAGCAAGCCATGTAAACAGAGCCATTTTTTTTTTAACATTAACATTAGCGGCGTCATTCTGAACATAGACTAATAAACTTCGTTATCACTTATACATCAACATTAACATGCCAAAACACCATATATCTAACTGTACTTAACTGACTGTACATAACTAACTGTCTACGAGCCTCTAGACGTAGTACACTTATACATAGAAAGGGCTGAGTACTGCCATGCCCGAATATATATACACAAAATAGTACCAAGGAAGTGAGGCTCCGGAATAACTGGAGCACTGTCAACACTGCTGGTAGAGCTTCTAAGGATCAAATCCGCCTGTCTGCTGACCTGCGCGGCATGAAACGCAGCATCCACAAGAAGGGACGTCAGTACGAATAGTGTACCGAGTATGTAAGGAATGAATAGTAATATACATAAAATATGAATCATGTATAATGACATAAGAGAGTTACAACACATGTCCTGGGATAGAAACATAACCTATATATATATATACCCTTGGCAGGTGCTATGCGTACTTAGCTTTCCTTTAAGAATCTTTCCTTGTTCATATACATATACATATAAAATAGGACATCTCATATTGCCGAGGCGTCGGCAGCCGATCCATTTAACCATAAATATACACATCCCGCGTCCGGGCATCCCGCGTCCGGGACGATATCATATCATGTAATGCCAACTGATCAGGTGGATATGCGTTCATAACGCTCTGCCCTTACCTCTATTTTCCCCGTATACACATGCATATATCATATACATATATCAGCGTCTATAGCGCTCTAGCTCTTTTATCATATACATATACGTGTGTCGTGTAGGTACATCAGCGTCTATAGCGCTCTAGCTCTTTCGTCATGTGCATGTTTTAAAAAATATATACACATATCTTACATACATTTACATGTCTTATATGCATTTACGTATCCTATATACATATGTCTCATAGGCACGCAGGAAAGCCCAAAGAAGAATCATGTAGTCATCGGGGTGACGTAAGGTCGGTAACCTCCGATTACATTATAGAATACTCGTGATCGCTTTGTCTCACCTTGAAGGAACGAGTATTTTAAGGTGAGACTATCAACGGGGAATAATATTAAAGTAAACGTAGAATGAAATCGGGGCATCATAGATGACAGTTCATAGACTTTGAAATCTTTTAGAAAATAAAGTCATAGCTAGGAAATATAAATAAGATTCAAAAATTAGTTTATCATTTTCATGTTTACATAAGATACTTAGCTTAGTCATCTTAGTCATAGAGTCGTTCCGGTAGTACGTATCATAGGCATATTCTCTTATCTAACATCATTGTTATCATTATCGTCATGGAAGTGCCCTCGTTAGAGGAGTCACAGTACTTATCATTTGGTAACGAAATCGGGATAAAAGTTCCCTTTGGATTCACTTTAAGTAAGTCAAGCAAGACTGTAAGGAAAAATCCGAGAGTAGCGGGCCCACCTCGGGCCGGATGGGGTGACGTATATGATTTACATATATTACGTGTCATGTCATTACTTGTGAGGGTCCTACTTATGCAAGTTCTAAGGGTTTAAGAGGTCTTTCCATCATTTGCACACTTTCTAGTTCAATTCTATTGAACAAAAAGTGGAAAACTTTGGATGCGGATTCCGGGGGCTAGGGTTGTCCCCGAGGCTCGTACCCGACTTATTACATCTAAGACATGCCATAGAAAGAAGAGTGAAGCCTTACATACCTCTTTCCGCTCCTTTTGCTATTCCAAATTCACGTCGCAATCTCGTCAAAATCTGCAAATTGGTCATGTTTACTAAAACTCTTATTAGGGTACTTAGAGTTGAATTCTTAAGGAAACATTTGGCTACCGAAATTTCGGCAGCACTTCCCCTATAAATACTCCATCCCACCAAGTTCAACTTGGCTAATTTCAATCAACAACAATCCCGGTAATTCAAACCCGGCCAAAATATCAACCACAATTCCAACAACAACAATACTAACAACTTCCATATTCAATCAACTTACTACTTCTTCCAAAAACTTTCTAACTTTAATGAAAACAATAACAACCTCATAATCTATATTCCAACAACATCATACTAAATAAAATTAACTCATTCTCTTCCATTTTTGCACCATAACCACACGGCCAACACCAACATACACACTACAACTTCTCAAAATTCATTCAACTTCCATTTTCCACATATCATTCACAACAATAACAACCAAACACTAATTAAAATAATTGAAGCATGACTCCTACACATATATACATACACACGACCATGTACTATATTTCTCTCCTTAATGAATTTTATCCATTTTAGCATACTACAACACATATAAACCATATATAACACATAAAACAAGATCAAAACTCACCTTTCTTCTTCAACTTCTCACTTGACTACAACTTGACAATTTGTATGATTTTGAATTTTTCTTGCTCCAACAACAACTCCACCTTGTTAATCACCCTTTACTTGGTAGAAAATGATTTTTGAAGAATTTTTGTCAATTTTTCCTTGGAAATTTACCCTTGGCCGAAATGGCCTTCAACTTTTCTCCTTCTCTTTCTTGTTCTTCAACTTCTTGAATGTTCTAGAGGTTGTGTGATAAAGATGACTTAGTCATCTTATTTATTGACCAAATTTTATGTAATATGGGCTTGGGCCATAACCATGGCCGGTTGGGCCTCACAAATTTGGGCCTTATTATTTTTTTGATTTTTTTGGGCCAACTCGGTTTGGTCCCGAGTTGGGCCTAGCCCACTGACCTTTCGACCTTAAAACGTTCATATCTCCTTGTGCCGACGTCACCTGGGGACCCACGACCTATGGTTGGAAAGCTAATTCAATTATCTACAACTTCTAGTTCTTGATACTTTTCCAAATTCCAAACTTATAATACCGTTTTTGCCCCTTGAAGTCAGATCACCCGAAAACGTTTTCTTAAAATATTCGTTTGGAGGACGTCCACTTTGATTTGGCCCAAGGGTCCTTCTTGAGTTGTGTTTAACTTCTCATATGTGATTCATATGAATTTTCAGATGTCCCAAAAAAAATCTCGATGTGTGGGTCCCATCTCAGCAAATAATCTGACGTTCAAAAATACGGGATATAACAATCAGCTTCAGGTGCTTCTATGTTTTTGAAAATTGACTTGAGATCGGGTTATCATCAGTTGAAAATTCAGGCAGAGGATATTCCTAAGACAGCATTCTGGATGAGGTATGGGCATTATGAATTTTCGGTTATGTCTTTCGGGCTTACTAATGCCACGTCTGCTTTTATGGTTTTGATGAATGGCATTTTGAAGCCATACTTATCCTCTTTCGTGATAGTGTTTATTGATGACATTCTGATTTATTCGAAGAGCAAAGAAGATCATGAAAAACACTTGAGAGTTGTTCTTGGGTTGCTGAGAGACAGGCAGTTGTATGCCAAGTTCTCTAAGTGTGAATTTTGGCTTGCGTCTATGTCCTTCTTGGGACATGTGGTTTTGAAAGAAGGGATTATGGTGGATCCGAAGAAAATTAAGGCAGTGAAAGATTGGGCCAGGCCCACTTTTGTGATAAAAATTCGCAGTTTCGTAGGTTTGGGTAGTTACTATCGTCGGTTCGTGAAGGGGTTTGCTTCTATTGCTTCGCATGTGACCCGTTTGACTCAAAACGAGGTACGCTTTCAGTGGTCCAACGAGTGTGAGGAGAGCTTCCAAAAGATCAAGACTCTATTGACTACAACTCTTATTCTATCTTTGCCCGTGGAGGGCAAGGACTTTGTAGTTTATTGCGACGCTTCTCATTATGGTTTGGGTGCTGTTTTGATGCAGGAAAAGAAGGTGATTGCATATGCTTCCAGACAGCTGAAGATCCATGAGAAGAACTATCCTACTCATGACTTGGAGTTGGCAGTTGTGCTTTTTTAGTTGAAAATTTGGAGGCGTCTCTATGGTGCTTATTGGAAGGTATTTACTAATCATCGCAGTCTTCAGCATGTGTTCACTCAGAGGGACCTAAATTCTAGGCAGCGGAGATGGATAGAGTTGCTTAAGGATTACGATATTAGTATCTTGTATCATCCTAGCAAGGCAAACGTGGTGGTAGATGCCTTGTGTTACACCTCGCAAATTTTCCCGTGAATGTACAGTGAATAGACTAATGAAGAATACGAGTATACGATGTTTTAATCGAAAGGGAATGACGTTTGACGACCCTAAGTAAGATTTCAAAGGCAATGGGAATAAGGGATAGGTTATGCTCCACAATGACTAATTATAGGTTTTGAAGACGTGAAAGTTGCAGATTTGCAGTTTGGCCCGGTCGATCGTAAAATGAAATACGGACCGTAAAGTGGTATACGGCCCATAAACTACAATGTCGTATTTCAACTTACAAAACTTCAACTTTCTGCCAAAGACTTGAATCGTTAAAAACGACTCGAAATACGGACTGTAAACTGAAATACGGCCCGTAAACTGAGTCGTAAAACACCATGTCCTTGATACGCTCAAATTACACCTATTAATGGTATAACGCGGACGTTGTCAAATATAGTAACTCAACAAGGTTAGGGTCGAATCCCACAGGGAATATGGTGTGAAAAGGTTACTAAAGTCGTAGATGCTAAGTTCTAGGTCTAATGTCTTAATCCGATAATTTGTGTAAAAGTTGGTTGTTTCTATGACTAATTGCTAAACTATTGCTTTGGTGGAAATTTATGGTAAAAGAAACTAAGGTTGTGTCCCCGCTAGATAGGGTGTAAGATCATGGGTATTGATCTTGATATACTTCTAATGGATCATTATATGAATGCACTTAATCTCTATGTGAATCTCTACTGTTTTCCAATAAATAAAGATTATGTCTTTCTATGATTTTCCCAAATATAAGAAAGTGACCATGAAGAACGATTAATCATGCCAAGTAGATTCATCTTATTCCTAAGTGAATTTATTAAACAAAGGTTAAAGCTTTGAGTTCTTGTTAACTATTTTACCAACCCTAATTATTTTCCTAAATAAATCAAGGTTTATGGCTTTAATCAATGTTTGCAACCATTAATTATGAATGAAGAATGAAGAATAATTAAACCCTAATAATCCATTATGTGTATATCATTCACAAAACCGAATCACAAAACAGCCATCATTGGGTTCACAGCCCTAGTAAGGGAATTTAGCTACTCATGACAAAGGACAAAAAATAAGAAATTGAAGAATTCATAATTGCTTACTTTGGAATGAAAGAGGAATTGATAATACTTGAATTGATGTTTGAATGTTCAAAAACTAGAGAGAATTTAATGTTCTAAGTCAAGAGAAAAAAATATAATAACTGGTAACTATTAAAACCCTACAATGACTATTTATAAGTTTTGGAAATACAAAAGTTACAGATTTGCACTTTGGTCCCGTCATCACAAAATACGGTCCGTAAAGCGTAAACTGGTTTACGGACCGTAAAGTCTATTTACGACCCAGTCGTCCTTCGATGGTGAACTATTTCCTTCTTTTGAAATACGGACCGTAAAGTGGTTTACGGTCCGTAAACTGCATGATCGTCTTTCACCTTGCCAACCTCAGACTTTCTGCCAGAAGCTTGAATGATTAAATACGTGATGGAATACGGACCGTAAACTGAAATACGGTCCGTAAACTTAGCTCGTAAATCACCATCTTCTCAGCTTGACTTTCTGTTTCTGGGATCCTTTAATACGACCATGGAATACGGCCCGTATTGTAGAATACGGACCGTAAACTGCATTTACGACCTGGTTCTGCACTTCAACTGTTATTATGCCGAATCTGTTCCTTTACTTGAAAAAAACTAAAAACCACGTAAAATCACATAGGCTTGCTTAAAAACAAGTAAAACTCATAGCCAAAAAGCATCGATTGTGGCGTAAAATCACGCCACATCAACACCCCCAACTTAAAGTATTTGCTTGTCCTCAAGCAGGCCACACCACACAACGACTCAATCTAACACTTAGATATCATAGAGTAACAATGTCTACATCGGGTTTGACTTGGAACTTCTGGCATGCATGTTTTCTTTCAACTGACCACCCCAACTGTCTATTGTAAAGCAATATACACAACTTAAGAACGTTATGACTAAACATGAAGCTTCAATACATGACATTACATTATCGAACATGTTATTTTGCACACAAATGCTACTTTCGGCGGTCACTTTATTTTGTTCAATTCTCATCCTTATGCCCTTACATAGACCAAAGAATGTCCCAACACACATATATACAACAAGAATGGGACGAAGATGAAAAAGAAGAGAAAAACACTCAACACTCACAAAGAGTTCATATCTACACATGCAAATACCATAGGCTTGCCCTTATTTTCTATGTTCTCATCCTAGGCTCGTTCGGTTGTGATCACATTAGGACTTGTTTCAGCTTGTAATGTAGGCTTAGGGACAGGTAGGATACTTTTTGGGTATTAGTGACTCACCCTCGTTGACACTACAACATCTCTTTACCTTGATTCGCCTCTTTTCTTTCCAACCCGTTTATTGTCTTTCACATTTTCGACCTCGATGTGGTTCTATTCCTATACAACTAGAAATTCTTTTTGTGTTTCAATTTCCTGATGATATATATATATTTTTTTTATTAGTATCAACTACCACATCGACTCTCTATTAGCAAATTCCACCACCCCCAACCTTTGTTCTCAACATCTACTTCACATTTAATTCACCCCCAACTTAGGCGTTTTGCCTCGTCTATCTAGTAGCATCAAGGAGGGAACGGGTGCGAAGATGGGTAACTTTCACAACGGGTGAGGTTTCATTCGGCTAGCCAAGAAAAAGGTCAAAAATGCTCAAAAAGGGACACTAGTGATATTTTCAGCTTTTGGAGAGGCTTATTTAGGCACAATGACATATTTACACAAAGAAAGCCTAAGATCATTTCACAACCAAACTAACTTTCGCATTTCAAACAAAACTAACCAGGCAAGTTCTAGATTATACCTGCGTAAACAGAATTAAACTAACAACTCACACACACATCGGCATAAGGACAATCATTTTTACACTTGTGACCTCCTAAGTAGTCATTAATCACACACAACACCCCAATAATCACAATGTCATATAAAGAATCAATCATGTCAGACAATAACTGTTCTAAGTATGCATTTTTCAAATTTCTAAGGGGTCCAAAATTTTCAACAAACCACGACACATGCCATCAGTTACCAAGTAACACCAAATAAGTCAAAATTACTCTACTCAACCTAAGCAACACCCTAAACATGCCAGTTTCAACAAAATATACCCCCCTCAGGAAAAGAACTCTGGCAAATAAAAGTCGAGGGGGTTCCTAAACACATATTTACACTATCCTACTATCAATTAGTCCCACCCCCAACTAAAGAATCAAGCACTGTCTCAGTGCTTCAATTATAAGAACGAGGGTGCAAGAAAATGGTACCTTGATGCTGTGAGCATCTCATAGCTGGCCCGCCGCATCCGGTGGTTGACTTGAGGACTCTCCTGGTTGGCGCTGCGGCTCAACTAATGACTGAAAGATCGCCTGCTGCAGGTCCTTCTTTTCAGTCTTCTTTAATCTCATGGCCAACTCCTCCGGGTCCTCCGATGGCTCAAGGACCCTCTTTCCAGTCTCTCGAACAGAGGGTTCGGCATCCTCCGTCTCCTCCTCAAAATCAAGCAAATCCAGCACCTTAAACGTAGTAGGCAAAATGGGACGTGGTGTTGATGCTGGTGCGGCTATCATCTCGTGCCCCTTGAGTGTTTCAAGCTCCTTTTTTAGCTTCTCTAACACACTCCTCAAATAACTAGACTCCCCACCGGGTGTGGTCTGCTCTCGAGTCAACAATCTCGCCTCAAAGCTGTCTAGCCTAGCCTGATACACCTCGTGCTTTTTCTCAAACTCAGCACGGATCTCTGTGGTGGCATCAGTAACCAGCTGCTGCACTATTTTCACCACCTTCGGCCTGAATTGTTGCAAGATTTTGTCTACTTGCCTTTCGGTCCGCACCGCTTTGATCGCAATCTGGCTATAGTTAGCAGGGCTGAAGTGCAGCAGCCGTGGTGGACCCCGAAGGAGGACCCTGTGTGGCCGGAAGTGGTGGTGGAGGTCGTGCCTCAGAAGTACCTAGTGTTGCTGCAGCATCCTATGTATGGACAGTATTCGGAACACCTGTCCTGGGAGCCTCAGGCCCAGTAGTAGCAGCACCAAACTCGGACCCTACTGGATCAGTCCCATAAGCATGGCTCGGACTCAACTCTAGCTGAGTGTCGTCGTCATCACCGGACTGATCTGCCTCCCGGTCCTTTTTCCTTATCACCTTGTTTTTCCTCCAATCCCCTACATGCGCAGCTGTGATGGTACCGTCCCAATCTGGAAGCTGAATTATCCTTGCCCGTCAACACAATGCTGTGATAAGACACGGAAATACCATGTTCTGGTTGGGCTTGTGTGCCCGCACATGCAGCTCCTCAGCTATCAGCTCCCCAATATCCATCGGGTACCTTGACATGAAAGAGGCAATAGTGACTGCCTGACTGGTGGACAGGGTATTATCTGCCTGTGTTGGAGTGATCCTGTACCGCAGCAATGTCCGCCAAAATTTAGCCTCTGTGGACAAACAACTTTTAGTGATCTTGACTTTCCCATCAGTGGTCCACTTTTGCTCATGTGGCTCCGATGTGATAATTGCCGCAGTCCATTCCCGGACGGATTTCTTATCCTTCCTGTCTCGTTTGTCCAGGAATAGGCTCAGATCAGTAGGAGCCACAAAATCATCACCGAACAGGACCCTGTTGATGGCCTTGGAGGAAATATCAACCAGCGAGTTCCGGACTGTCACATTCTCCAGCATGGGAATCTGATGCCAAGCACGACTCGGCTTTTTCATCGACATCAAGACGACCCCATAGGATGCATAGAACTCCCGCACAATATGCAGAGCATATTCTCCCGACTCATGAGTGAATGCATCTAACTTGTACCCTTTGATAGTATCATCCAGCTGTGGATGAGCTGAAATACCATCAAAAATCAGCCGCCGTTCATCAAATATTTTCCGCAGCCGCTGTCCCCCAGTCTCAGTCCCGGCCCTCCATTGGTCATACAACTTCTTGGACCCCTTTACCGAGAACCGCAGCTTCTCTTCCTCCAGCCGTTTTGTCCGTACAACCAGCTTACGACCCTTTGGTGGCGCATCATCAACCGGATCACTGCCCTCACTAAGCCCTGCTGAGTCACTCTCTGGTGGAGTTTGGGTGGCAGCCCCCCTGCTTGATGCTTCCGCGTCGGAATCCCCATCTTCAGACTGGGAGTCTTCCGCCGTAGACTTGGACGGAGTCATAGTCGGGGGCTGTGATGATGTTGCTGTGTGTCTTGCGTGGGGCCCCCCTAACCTTGGGTGGTGGTATAACCTCGGCGCACTCGGATCCTGATTGTTCCCCTTCCGAATTGGAAGGTTCATCTATCAACCTTGAATCCGAGCGCGCTTTCTTTCTTTTTCCCGTGCTTTGGGCCCCCGCCTTCTTTGCATTCCTTTTCTGACCCATTCCTGCAAAAGACACAGCATATTAGTCACCTTGGAACATCCAACCAAAGATAAGATATTTTGACTGTGCACAAAATATTTGTTCTGTCTGTGGTCATAAACACAAAAGACGGACCGTTTACGGTCCGTAAACTACGATCGTAAACTGAGCAATCTTCTTGAGAACATTCTGTCCCTTGGTGAAATCTTAAATAAGGACCGTAAATTGAAATACGGTCCGTAAAGTTAGATCGTAAACTGCTCAATTCTTTGGATGACATTCTGCTCATTATTGACATGCTTAAATACGGACCGTAAAGTGAAATATGGTCCGTAAAGCGTAGTCGTGTTTCGCACCATAGACAGATACATATTCTGATTTCCAAATTTCATCTGATATCTCGGTTTCACATTGTGTTCGGGGATTAGGTTACTCAGACTTCGCCTATTTTTCTTCCAATTTCTCATAATTCCCGCAAGAGTCGAGCCATTGGTGGGCAGACCAAAACTTCAAATTTTGAATTTTGACGTAAGGAATGCCCTCACACCCATTTGGGTTTTATTAACAATTACCCACGAGAATGTAAAGAGTTTAACATATCTATCCCCCACAAGATCATTAACCAAGGAAATCAAATGCTTAATTTCACAAACCCAGCGTCACAACTTCTTACCCTCAAATTTAAACTCACAGATGCAAAAAGAAGAGTGGGGAGAGTCAATCATACCTTGCAATGATGAATCAGAGCACTATAAGCACGGATTTGTAGAGCACAACTTCAATCACAAATTAATTTAAACCTAGGGCAGAAGGGAATACGAATTGTTGGTGAGCTGGGTTTTGTTGGTGGGTGGAGTTTGTGTATTTATGGTGTTTAGGAAGATGGAAGGTGATGGGTTTATGGTGGGAAATCGTGGTGATGAAAGGGAGTTATGGAATGATCGTTTCAGTTGAAAGAGAATTAAATGGAGGGAATGGTTATGGTGGGAAATCGTGGGGGTGATTTAGTTCTTCTGCCCTTTGATTTAAATCGTTGGTTATATTTAAATCGCTGCTTTAATTATTTTTTTTATATTTCTAAATACGGTCCGTAAACTATTTTACGACCCGTATTTAGAGAGGTTGATGAGAGCAGAACATTGCAATGTCTCATGTTAGTTTACGATCAAGTTTACGGACCGTATTGTGAAATACGGTCCGTCCTCCATGGTCGTAAACTAGCATCTTACATTACAGTGCTCACTGTTTGGTGACATTGTTAAATACGCCCTGGTTTATGGGCCGTATTGTGAAATACGGTCCGTAAACTTCAAGCGTATTTTGCAATGTTGCGAAACAATGTCTTACAACTGAACTTACCTGCCTTTCAGCAATATTTTTTGCAACATATCACTGCACCAAAACAACCATTACCCTATATGTAATAAAAAAACAAAAGAAAAATAAACATTACACTTGGGTTGCCTCCAAGAAGGCGCTTGATTTAACGTCGCGGCACGACGGTGGTGACCAATCACTCCTTATCTTGGTACACCAGATCATTGTTCGTTCCGAGGTGTTTCAACCTGTAACGATAAACAATCCTATCCTCTGAAATCATTCCGTGATAGTGCTTCAATCTCTGCCCATTCACCTTAAATGTCCGAGTACCATCCCCGGACTTCAATTTAACCGCTCCATAGGGTGAAGCACCTACCACCTCGAACGGACCAGACCACCTGGATCTAAGCTTACCCGGTAGCAACTTCAGCCGAGAGTTAAACAGTAATACAAAGTCACCCTTGTAGAACTCTCGCTTCAGAATCTTCTTGTCATGGTATTGCTTCATCCTTTCTTTGTAAAGGGCTGCACTCTCATATGCCTGGTACCGAAATTCATCCATCTCATTTAATTGAAACAACCGCAACTTGGTTGCTTCCTCCCAATCCATATTTAGTTTCTTCAGCGCCCACATAGCTTTGTGTTCAAGTTCAACCGGCAAGTGACAAGCTTTCCCGAATACAAGCTTGAAGGGTGAAGTCCCAATTGGAGTTTTGAAAGCAGTCCGGTATGCCCATAGAGCATCATCGAGCTTGCGGGCCCAATCAGTTCTATTGGCATTCACTGTCTTTGCTAGAATACTTTTGATCTCCCTATTGGACACTTCAACCTGTCCACTTGTCTGAGGGTGATAAGGCGTTGCCACCCCATGCTTTACACCATATTTCTCCATCAGTCCCGCGAACGCGTTATTGCAAAAGTGGGATCCACCATCGCTGATTATCGCCCTCGGAGTACCAAAACGAGTAAATATGTTCTTCTTGACGAACCCCATAACACTCTTGGCCTCATTATTGGGTAAAGCCACCGCTTCTACCCATTTTGACACATAGTCCACAGCTACCAAGATGTATTTCATGCCACCAGAACTCACAAAAGGTCCAATAAAGTCAATCCCCCAGACATCGAACACTTCCACCTCCATAACAAAATTCATAGGCATCTCTTGCCTTCTGCCGATATTCCCTTACCTCTGACATTGATCACAGGACCGCACCAATAGGTTAGCATCATGAAAAATAGTCGGCCAGTAATAGCTGCACTCAAGTACCTTAGCTGCAGTCCAGTTTCCGCTATGATAACCCCCAACAAGAGAATCATGGCATGCTTTTAGAATCACCATCACATCACTTTCCGGAACACAACGCCGAATGATGTTGTCAGCGCATGTTCGGAACAAATAAGGCTCGTCCCAGTAGTAATGTCGAGCATCCCGCAAGAATTTCTTGTTTTGGTAGGCTTTGATATCTTCTGGAACTACCCCTGTTACTAAATAATTGGCAATGTCAGCATACCACGGGGCCACCTCATTTGACACGGCCAACACCCTCTCATCTGGAAAAGCATCATCTATATCAAGCTTATCAGAAGGTCTCCCAGCTTCTTCAAGCCGAGAGAGATGGTCAGGCACCTGGTTTTCAGTGCCCTTTCGGTCCTTTACCTCGAAATCAAACTTTTACAGCAATAGCACCCATCTGATCAGTCGCGGCTTTGCTTCCTTCTTTGCCATGAGGTATCTCAAGGCTGCATGATCAGTATAAACCACAACTTTTGACCCCAACAAGTAGGCCCGAAATTTCTCGAAGGCAAACACAGTGGCAAGCAGCTCTTGCTCTGTCACTGTGTAATTCATCTGTGCAGCATTCAGTGTTCTACTAGCATAATAGATCGGGTGCATAATTTTATTGTGCCTCTGCCCAAGCACAGCACCTATTGCAAAACCACTAGCATCACACGTCAGTTCAAATGGTAGGGACCAGTCAGGTGCAACAATAATAGGAGCAGTGGTGAGACGCTCTTTTAACTCCTCAAACGCCTTCTGGCACTTCTCATCAAACACAAATTTAGCCTCTTTTTCAAGAAGCTTGCACAATGGATTGGAAACTTTTGAGAAATCTTTGATGAAGCGCCTATAGAAACCAGCATGTCCCAAGAAACTTCGGACGCCTTTGACTGAGATGGGTGGAGGAAGTTTTGAAATCACATCAATTTTTGCTTGGTCGACCTCGATTCCCTTTTCAGAGATTTTGTGACCGAGGACGATTCCTTCCTTCACCATAAAATGACATTTCTCCCAGTTTAGCACCAGATTGGTCTTCTCACACCTTTTTAGCACTTGACCCAGATGGCCAAGACAATCTTCAAATGAATCACCCACCACAGAAAAGTCATCCATGAACACCTCCAAGAAATCCTCTACCATGTCATAGAAGATTGACATCATGCACCTCTGAAAAGTGGCTGGTGCATTACACAAACCAAACGGCATCCGGCTGAATGCAAATGTCCCATAAGGACAAGTAAAAGTGGTCTTCTCCTGATCCTCCAAAGCGATGTTGATCTGATTGTAGCCCGAATAACCATCAACGAAACAATAATAGGAACGCCCTGCTAACCTATCAAGCATTTGATCAATGAAGGGCATAGGGAAATGGTCCTTGCAAATGGCTGTATTGAGCTTGCGATAATCCATGCAAACTCTTCATCCGGTGACAGTTCCGGTCGGGATCAACTCATTATTTGCATTCGGCACAACAGTGATGCCGCCCTTCTTAGGAACACAGTGGACCGGGCTCACCCATTTACTATCAGTAATCGGGTAAACCACGCCTGCATCCAGTCATTTGATGATCTCTTTCTTGACGACCTCTTGTATATTTTCGTTCAATCGCCTCTGATGCTCTACACTTGGTTTGCTACCTTCCTCCAACTGAATTTTGTGCTCACAAATCCCAGATGGAATACCTTGAATGTCTGCTATGGTCCCACCAATAGCACGCCTATACTCCCTCAACACCTCCAACAGCTGTAAAATCTGCTCCTCAGTCAATAAGGCTGAAACAATCACTGGTAATGTATTATCCAGACCAAGGAACTCATATCTCAGGTGTGATGGGAGCTGCTTAAGCTCCAACTTAGGTGGCTCAATGATCAAAGGCTTCGCTGGAGGAGTTGTTCTATTTTCCAGATCAAGATTCAGCTTCTTTAGGTGGTATGTATATGAGCCCAACCCAACAAGTGAATTAACTTTCTCCACATAGCCTTCCATGTTTTCAGCATCGAAATTCATCAGAATACCAGCTAAAGCCTCAGCCAAACTCTCTTCTTCCATCTTGAACTCCACTGCTTCATCAACAACATCGAATGAATCAATTACCGAAATACTCTCGTAAGCACTTGGTAACTTCATCCCTTTGCTAGCCCGAAAAGTCACTTCTTCATTGTTGACTCGGAACATGATTTCATTTTCTCCGAATCCTTCAAAACCCTCCCTATAGCAAGGAAAGGTCTTCCCAGAATGATAGGAATGTCCCGATCAACAGCACAATCAAGAATCACAAAATCAGCAGGCAACAAAATTCACCAACCCGCACAATTACATCATCAACCACCCCAACAGGTCTTTTGATAGACCTATCAGCCATCTGCAACCTCATTGTAGTCAGTCTCGGCATCCCCAAACCTGATTGCTTATATATCGAAATGGGCATCAAATTAATACTCGCCCCATTATCACACAAAGCGCGAGCAAAATCATGGTGCCCAATAGAAAAAGGAATGGTGAACGCCCTATGATCTCCCTTTTTCTGGACAGTTGTGGTTCAGATAATGGAACTCACTGTGTGAGTCAAACTCACGGTTTCATGTTGAACCGTCTTCTTCTTAGTCAGCAACTCCTTCAAATATTTCGCAAAATCGGGCATCTCCTTGACAGCTTCCAAAAAGGGAAAATTTAGAGATAACTGCTTCAGCTGATCATAAAACTTCTCAAACTTAGCATCTTCCTTCTTCTTTACCAACCTCTGAGGAAAGGGAGGTTTGGATTTGAATAGCTGTGTAAAAGGGCGGAGAGCCCCTTGTACAGCCTGTTTGCTTGTGTTATCAGCTTCACTCATCATCTCTGGAATATCAGCAACCTTCTTGTCAGTAGGAATCTCATCAGCAATAATGGGTGCTTCAGACTGCACCTCATTCTCTTCATCTATCGGCTCAAGATCAATCACCTTCTCAGCAGCCCCCTGTATTGTTTTACCACTTCTAGTAGTGATGGAAAATGCACGATCTATACCGCCTCCCCCATTTTTGGGATTTGGAATAGTGTCACTTGGAAGTCCTCCATTTTTTGGAGGGTGCTGCTCTCTAGAAATATCCTTCATCTGCGACTCAAGCTTTTGAATAGTCGCTGTATGGGAACCCACTGTTTCTGTCAGCCCAGACAAAGTCCTTTCCGACTTAGATTGATTTGCCAGAATCTTCTCAAGCATTGTTTCAACCTTCGAACTACCCTGATCTGTTGACTGCCCTTTCGGTGGTATATAAGGATTGAAACTCTTGTTCCCAAAATTGTTGCTGTTGTTGTAGCTCCCTTGGTTCGCACCACCATAATTATTGTTGTAGTTCCCAGAGTTGTTGTAAGCACCTTGACCTTGCTGAGGTCTCCATTGATTCTGATTCTGATAGCCACCTTGGTAATTCTGTCTTTGATAACCCCTTTGAGAGTTATTAACATAATTTGCATCTTCAACCTGCATAGGTGGCCCATCAAGGAACGGACCATCTTGAGCATGGTACATCCCTTTTGGCAAAACTGCATCATCCTCACAAACATTTACCTTTTTGATTTGAGATTCATCAAACTTCTTTATCAGCAAGGAAATATTTGTTGCAAGTTCTGCCAATGTTTGCTGGGTGTCCTGATTCTCCTTCACTATATTCTGGAGCATAGCACTACCATACGGTACCACATCAGCATTATTCGAGTGCCAAGCCTGATTATGAGTTATCAGCTTGTTAAGTATGGTGGTCACTCGTCGAAAGGTCTTGTTCATAAAACACCCATCAGCTGCATTGTTAGCTACTGACTGTGTCACTGGATCTAACCCTCGGTAGAACTTCTCCATCAATATATTTTCCAGAAAACCATGATTCGGGCTCTTCTGCAAATACTCTTTAAACCTCTCCTAGGCTTCATATCGTTGTTCCCCCGGTCGCTGCTTGAATTCATATATCTTATCGCGAATCTCAGCCTTCTTGCTAGGGGGTACCACTTTGTAAGAAAAACAGCTACCATCTCTGCCCATGAAGTAATCGAATTTTGGGGCAGCTTCTCGAACCATGTTCTTGCCTCTCCAGCTAAGGAATACTTGAATAACCTCAACCGAATAGCATCTTGTGGAACATTGTTCTGGATGTGATTAGCACACACATCCACAAAATTCTGCAAATGACGTTGAGGGTCATTCTCGGTAGAGTTCCGAAAGTATCCCTCAAGTTTCAACAGCTGGTAAAGAGATGAGTCAATTTTCACTGTAGCAGCTCCAACTCGAGTTTGAACAATAGCAGATGCATAGTCCTCCTCTTGAACAAGTTCAGCAAAAATATTCTCATCATCAGATTCATTCGCTTGATTGTTCAACCGATTCCCCTGATTACCAGCACGCTGATTCTGCTGATTTTGATTCATGTTCACCTGGTTTACACAGAGTAGCAAACAAGGTGTGATGGAATAAACAAAAGACTTTTAATCAAAGCAAACACTATTTAGTAATTTCAAAATCGTATTCCCCGGCAACGACGCCAAAATTTGATACGCTCAAATTACACCTATTAATGGTATAACGCGACGTTGACAAATATAGTAACCCAACAAGGTTGGGGTCGAATTGCACAGGGAATATGGTGTGAAAAGGTTACTAAAGTCGTAGATGCTAAGTTCTAGGTCTAATGTCTTAATCCGATAATTTGTGTAAAAGTTGGTTGTTTCTATGACTAATTGCTAAACTATTGCTTTGGTGGAAATTTATGGTAAAAGAAACTAAGGTTGTGTCCCCGCTAGATAGGGTGTAAGATCATGGGTATTGATCTTGATATACTTCTAATGGATCATTATATGAATGCACTTAATCTCTATGTGAATCTCTACTGTTTTCCAATAAATAAAGATTATGTCTTTCTATGATTTTCCCAAATATAAGAAAGTGACCATGAAGAACGATTAATCATGCCAAGTAGATTCATCTTATTCCTAAGTGAATTTATTAAACAAAGGTTAAAGCTTTGAGTTCTTGTTAACTATTCTTACCAACCCTAATTATTTTCCCAAATAAATCAAGGTTTATGGCTTTAATCAATGTTTGCAACCATTAATTATGAATGAAGAATGAAGAATAATTAAACCCTAATAATCCATTATGTGTATATCATTCACAAAACCGAATCACAAAACACCCATCATTGGGTTCACAACCCTAGTAAGGGAATTTAGCTACTCATGACAAAGGACAAAAAATAAGAAATTGAAGAATTCATAATTGCTTACTTTGGAATGAAAGAGGAATTGATAATACTTGAATTGATGTTTGAATCTTCAAAAACTAGAGAGAATTTAATGTTCTAAGTCAAGAGAAAAAAAATATAATAACTGGTAACTATTAAAACCCTACAATGACTATTTATAAGTTTTGGAAATACAAAAGTTACAGATTTGCACTTTGGTCCCGTCATCACAAAATACGGTCCGTAAACTGGTTTACGGACCGTAAAGTCTATTTACGACCCAGTCGACCTTCGATGGTGAACTATTTCCTTCTTTTGAAATATGGACCGTAAAGTGGTTTACGGTCCGTAAACTGCATGATCGTCTTTCACCTTTCCAACCTCAGACTTTCTTCCAGAAGCTTGAATGATTAAATACGTGATGGAATACGGACCGTAAACTGAAATACGGTCCGTAAACTTAGCTCGTAAATCACCATCTTCTCAGCTTGACTTTCTGTTTCTGGGATCCTTTAATACGACCATGGAATACGACCCGTATTGTAGAATACAGACCGTAAACTGCATTTACGACCTGGTTCTGCACTTCAACTGTTATTATGCCGAATCTGTTCCTTTACCTGAAAAACACTAAAAACCACGTAAAATCACATAGTCTTGCTTAAAAACAAATAAAACTCATAGCCAAAAAGCATCGATTGTGGCGTAAAATCACACCACATCAGTCCTCAGCCTGACTTTCTGGCTCTGTTATGCTTTAATACGTCCACAGAATACGGGCCGTAAACTGGAATACGAACCGTAAACTGGGTTTACGACCACTGTGCATTTCAACTACTGCTCATTTCGGATCAGATTTTAAGTCATTAAAAAGGGGGCCTAAGCTCATTAATTCATTCCATTCCCACGGTACTTCTCTATAGAAACCTCTAGAATATTCTCCACTCTTCATCTACAAGAAAACAAAGGAAATAAAAGATCAATATCAAGAATCCAAGTGAATCAAGTGTATGAAACTCATCAAAGTTCATCCAAATTAAGAAATTTCAAAAGAAGCAAACTAGAGTTTTGGTGCAAGAAGCGTAATACCACTCAAGGCTTGTTCCTACAACATCTAAGGTAAGTTTTATGGCATTTACATGTTATTTAGGGTATGGAAGAGTTGAAACACTTGGATTATAGAAGGATGTAAGAAATGGGTCATGAAAGTGTGAATAGAAGCATTGTTGAGTAAAGGTTTGAATTGAGCCATGATCATTGATAATTTGTGATTATAAAAAAATTTATGAATGACATTTAGAACATGAAATAAGTATTATATATGAGAAAACGCGATAGTGAGCTATAACCATAAATGTGGACAAATTGAAGAGAAATGGTGGATTGTGGTCAATGTATATAAATGATGATTGTTGATTGCAATATTGTGAATGTTGTTGTGAGTGTTTGGGAGTTGATATAGAATATGGGAAAAGTAGTAGAAACAAAGGAAATGCTGCCCAATTTCCCCTAGAAATAGTAGCACGTTCTTATAGTCGATTAACTAATGTTCATGCGACTTCTCTTGAAGGTAGAAACGTGGGCATTAAAGGAGAACAAGAAAGCGACATATTAGTAAACGACAAAGGTATGTAAGGCTAGTCCTTTCTTTCCCAGGGCATGAATCTTATGATATGATATCTCCTCCTTCTTCATGATTTTCCTACGTACCAAAAACTGTGAGTCTGAAATTATGAAGAGCTTTACAAGATAAAGGAAAGAGATATGCTACGAGCATGACGATACCAACGATGGATATAAGTATATAAGTTCTAAAGTTAGGATACGACATTCTTACGGAACTAATGATCCTTATGTAACTTCTATGATATTATGTTCCCTACCTCTTCATGACCTTCCTACCTTCCTGATAACTAAGAGTTTATGATTCGGAATAGCCACGTGAGATAAAGATAAGAGGCATGCTATGAACACGATAATGAAGATGATAAACTTAATTCTAAAGATATTAGAGTTCATGGTATAATGTTTCTACAAAGCTAACGACATTAACTATGATCTATTGGTGTTTCTTGTTGTATACACTCACCTGATATACTAATTCCTTCAAGGTGAGGCAGACTACCTATGAATGCTCCGTAATGTAATCGGGGGTACTCGACCTTATGTCACCCCGACATTGTTATAGATTGTCCATAAGCCTTAATGCACGTCCTACGACCAATGTTCCGAAACATTACGAGTCTATGTTCATAAAGGATTTCATATGGGATAAAGGTGAGAGATATGCTATAGAAACGGTAATGGTAATGATGAGCTTAAGCCTAAAATATTATAAAGACTATCATACGATACTTATACGAAATTCACGCTACGAATATGATATGGTTTTTCATAGATTGTCTTTAAATTTAAATGTATGCCTTTATGAATGGTTACCATACGCCTATAAGATGAATATGATGACAATGATGATAATGAGATATACTGATTCTCGTTATGATGTATGTGATATGGTCGAGCCACTACGTGGCCGAATACGGAAGATATGTATGTGATACTGTCGAGCCACTACGTGGCTGAATACGGATACTGTCGAGCCACTACATGGCCGAATACGGATATTGTCGAGCCTTACGTGGTTGAATACGAATAATGTATCATGTGTATGAGAAGCTACGGTACTACGACGATGATGTATACGCTATGATGATTCATGCACGACGATTATATATATGTGATATATGTATGAAATGTATTCATCCTTAAGGGTCGCGTGGGTTTTGCCTTCACCTTATGACTTACGATTTATCTATCATGTTTATTTCATTAATGCCTTACATACTCAGTACAATATTCGTACTGACGTCCGTTTTCTTTGGACACTGTGTTCATACCCACAGGTAGACAGGGAGACGGCGCAGACCTCTAGGAGCTGTCAGCAGATTTGCAGAAGCACTCCATTATTCCGGAGTTGCTAATCGGGTTTATACTTTTGTGTATATATATATGTATAAGTATTTTGGGCACGACGGGGTCTTGTCCCATCCATATGTCTAGTACTCTAGTAGAGGCTCGTAGATACGTATGTGTGGGTAGTATGGTCTCACGATGCTACCATGGTGTGTATGTCATTATTTTGGATAACCGAAGGGCTTATGTATATAAAAATTAATTATGTTTTCAAATGAAAAATGATTGTCTTATGATTATGAGTTTATAAATGGTAAAGAAGTGTGTGATGACTATGGCGAGTAGGGAAAGGAGTGGTGCTCGGTGGTTATCCACGGGTACCCGTCATGACCCCTAGTCGGGTCGTGACACCTTGAGCAGGAAATTAGCTAGCATGGGCAGTTTAGCTCATTTGATTACGTCAGAGCGTCCGTTGGCCAGAGAGGTTCAAACTCTGGCTAACAGTTTCGTGAGACTTCATGTGTCTGGTTCGGGTAGAGTGTTGGCATGTGTTGAGGCGAGATTATCGTTTCTGGAGCAGATTAAGGCCAGACAGTTCGAGGATACAAGTTTGAGTAAGATTCATGATAAAGTATTTTGTGGTGAGGCCAAGAGGCCGTGATTGATGAGGAGGGTGTCTTGCGAATCAAGGGGTGTGTTTGTGTTCCCCATGTTGATGATTGGATTAAGACAATTTTAGCAGAGGCTCACTGTTCTAGATATTCCATTCATCCTGGTGCTACCAAGATATACGATGACTTGAGGCAGCACTACCAGTGGGCTAGGATGAAACGTGATATGGTTGAGTTCGTTGCATAGTGTTTGAATTACCAGCAGGTGCAGTACGAGCACTAGAGACCCGGGGGTACACTTCAGAGGATGCCCATTCCAGAGTGAAAGTGGGAGAGGATAGCGATGGACTTTGTGGTTGGTGTTCCGAAGACCTTGGGTAAGTTTGATTCAATTTGGGTCATTATTGATAGATTGACCAAGTCTGGCCATTTCATACCGGTTCAGATTACCCGTACTGCTCAGAAGTTGGCCCAGATTTATATTCGTGAGATTGTTCGTCTGCATGGGGTGCCTATTTCCATCATATTCAATAGAGTCATGAAGTTTACATCTTGATTTTGGAAGACCTTGCACTCCAAATTGGGCACTAGATTGGACCTTAGTACCACTTTCCACCCTCGGGCAAATGGCCAGTCTGAGCGGACTATTCAGGTCCTAGAAGATATGCTCTGAGCTTTTATGATTGACTTCGTTGGGATCAGTTCTTACCATTGGCAGAGTTTTCTTATAACAATAGTTACCACTCGAGCATTGACATGGCCCCGTTTGAGGCTCTTTATGGAAGAAGATGTAGGTCTCTTATCGGGTGGTTTTATGTGTTTGAGGTAAGGCCATAGGGCACCGATCTTTTGAGAGAGTCACTAGATAAGGTTAAGGTGATTCAGGAAAAGCTCTTGGCAGCTCAGAGTAGGCAGAAGGAGTATGCAGATTGAAAGGTCCGAGATCTTGAGTTCATGGTTGGAGAACGAAAGTCTTGTTGAAGGTCTCACCCATGAAGGGTGTGATGTGGTTTGGGAAGAAAGGTAAGCTTAGTCCCAAATTCATTGGCCCGTTTGAGATTCTCAATCGTGTGGGGGATGTATCTTATGACTTAGCTTTGCCCCTAGGTTTGTCAGGTGTTCATCCAGTCTTCCTTATCTCTATGTTGAAGAGACATCATGGTGATGGTTCATTTATCATTCGTTGGGATTCTGTCTTGTTGGATGCGAATCTGTCTTATAAGGAAGAGCCTATTGCTATTTTAGATAGAGAGGTTCGTAAACTGAGGTCGAAAGAGATAGCGTCAGTAAAGGTTTAGTGGAAGAACCGTCCTGTTTAGGAATCTACTTGGGAGACCAAATCTGAAATGCGAAAGAATTATCCCCAGCTTTTCACTAAGTTAGGTACCTTTCCCTTTGTTTCCTTTCTTTATCCGTTCGGAGACGAACGGTTGTTTAATTAGTATCGGATGTAACGACTCGCTAGGTCATTATAGAGGATTCCGAGGCCACGGGTGAGTCCACAGCGTGTTTTTATGTACATGTGCATGTTCTGTTTGCGTATGTAGGGCCTCGGATTGGTGTTGGGATTTTTGGGTGAAAACTGATGGAATAACCCGAGCTACTTGTAGAAATGGACCGCCATAGCAGATCTGTTGTAGCGGGGCGAGGCTCACAGCCACGGGGTTGGGGAATAAATGAGGCCCGCCATAGCGGGAGGTTTCCAGATATAGCGCGACGGCTGCAGCGGGACATTGACCGCTGCAGCAGGAGGCAGGAGGCAGAATCAGCGTTTTATATTCTTTATTCCGAACCCATTCCCCACACAACTCCAAAACAGTTTCCAAGAACTCCTGTGGCGAAATTCTAAGGCTAGGGTTAAAATACTCTTGAAAGGTAAGCCTCAACCCTTCACTTTGTTCATTCCATCATATTTTTAGGTTCCATGATTAGTAAAGGTTCTCTAATGGTGAATGAAAGGATAGAACCCTAGAAGTTGCGAACCCTTGAATAAATGAATGGGTTATTGATTTTATTGTTATTTAATCATCTAGGAGTATAGATTATAACTTCCTAGGATGAGAACTTGATTATTAATGATGAGAATGATGTATTTAGACTTAGGGTTTCATAAAGATGGCAGCTTTAGTATAAAAACTGCTTGTAAAAGGGTTGAATTGATTAGAAATCCCATGAATGGGTATGGTATGATGGTTAGGGTTGATTGTATGATAAATTCACACTTAGTGATAGTTCACCCAATTGAAAAAGGGCAAAAGCGGTTGGGTTCTCTTCCCCAATTATTGTTTGTTGAGTAGATGACCCATTACTCACTTAGCCTTATGATTTCTAGACATTGAAAGTTCTAAAGCTTTGCAAAACGGGAATGCTATTGCGGAGTGATTGCATTGTTCCATTTTAGCTTTGAGGTAGGTTATGGTCTACTTGAGTTAGACTTTTATTAGTTGATTGTATATGTTATGAAATTGATAGGATGAGCATGATTAGGGTTTCTGACATAAAGTATGGTTGGAAATTCCTAAGATTGATATTGACTGATTGATTATGTAATTAACCATTTTGTTATGATAAAGAAGGAGTTAATGAATACTCTTCTTGTTGACTGGAGTAATCCCTTGTTCATTCTATTGATGAAATGATTCTTGAGTCTTGATATGACTTGTGGCATGGTGACTTATGTTCCTTGATATTTATTCATTGATTGTTCACATTCCTTAATTGATTGTGGAACGGAATATACAGTGAGATGACAAAAATAATATAAATATGAAAAGGCGCGTTTGACAGAGGGTGAGGAGGTGGCCTATTTATGGGCTCGTGATCCGAGGTCAGTTCCGAAGCAAGTGGTACATGGACATGGAGCGAGTGGTACATGGACACCATGGGTCCCCTGCAGGTCAAGACTAATTGGGGAAAATAAAACCATTTAGCATGTGTGTACACGGTTGAGATACTTTTATTATTTAATGCATTGCATCGGACGCATGTCTATTTGGGCAAACAATACCATTTAGCTTGTGTGTATGACTATGTGACAGAGTTGAGATAATTCGTGAGTTACGACTGTGTTGGTGATTACAGACTTGAGTTACTTTTATTGATTACTGTTTGTGTGGGCTTATCTTATTTCAGTGTTGGATGACTCTTGGTGGTAGTTTCATATGGTTATGTGTTATTGTGCTTATCTGTCTATTCTATTGATTTTGTGATTTTATACATGATACTAATCTTAGTCGGCCTATGATATCTGCCGGTACATAGTGGTTGTACTGATACTACCTTGCTGCATTCTTGAGTGCGGATTGTGATCCAGAGACATCTACCAGACATCATATTTAGTGTGAGGCCAGTTCCCGTTTTGATCCAAGGGTGAGCTCCTGTCTATGCCATGCTGCCTGAAGATCTCTCTTTGTTAATGTCTATTTCCATTCCAGACATTGTTTACATTTATAGACAGTTATCTATTCTTTAGACAGTTATGTTTTAGAGTCCTTGTACGATGACTTTCAGATCTTTGGGGTTGTAATAGACCTAAACTAACCTAAGACTAAACAGGATTAAGCATTTAAAAAATGATTTAGACAACTACCAAAGCTAAACTAACACTTGATTATCTAAAATTAAGCACTCAAAACATATTTAACAACTATCACTCTAAACTACATAGAAACAACTAGCAGACTACTAAAATGGACTATTAAGCAAACTAACAAGCTAGCGAGATTATTAAACAACATAAATTGAAACAGCTTAAAGGAAGAGCAAATACCTTTTTTATGTGCAGCCTATGGTCGAGATTGAATCTTGGAGATCCTTTGCTTCCTCAACCCCAATACTCAGCCACAAACAAGGAAAAGAAAACAAATTTTTAGACTATTACTCGATTAGGTCAAGGTCTTAAGCAAAATTGCTAACCCTAGTTAAATCGAGTTTTTTTAAGCTCAAGTAAGATTTTTAAGCTTGCCAGGGCTATGTTAAATGTGAATTAAAAATTTGATTCAAAATCGATGTGGGACTTTCACAATTTCTGGGCATAAAACCCTTAATTCCACATTCAATGGCTGAGATTCGAGATAAATAAACAATAAAGGGTCAAATTCATACCACTCTCAACGGATCCTTGAAGGTTTCAGACGAACCAATGAGGATCAAGCGTTCAAATTCTCTTTGAGACAAATCCCAATAAGGGATTTGTACTCGTTGACCCGAGATACGGCAAAAAAGTAAAAAGAAATGAAAGAAATACCATGCTTGGGCTGCGTTTGGTGAAAGAATGGTGGAAGCAATTAATGCTTTGCCTGAATCGGCTATGCTAAGCCTAAAACACTCTGCTACCTCTGTAATTTTGCCATTTTTGGCCATGTATGAGCGAAGAGAGAGAAAAGGCGATGGGACGGCGCTAACGTTTTGATGAGAAAACCCTCGTCTTTGCTGAGAAGGGGTCGTTTTGGTTCGTAAAAACTGTAAAAGAGATTGGGGGTTATCCCTTTTAGAGGTGAAGTGGGACGGGTCGGTCCACATATGGACTGGGCTCGGCCAACTTAAAAGGAAAAGGAGGGGTGGCCTTGTATATACACGCATATACATACGACATACATGTAAACACATGTATATATGTGTATATATGCGTATATATAGAAAGGACTTGACACTGTTTTAATAAATGGCTACAATTAAGAAAGTCAATTAATTTAAACCCCTCAATTATGGTCAAACATAATTAATTAACCAATTAATCAAACTAATGAACATAGTTAATTATGTAAAGACTTAAACGTTTCCATTATGACCTCAATTGACTTTAAACCAAGGAAATTGGCTACTTCAATTAAGGCCAAAATTAGCCAACATTTGATTATTTCAATCGCGACCGCAATTAATCACATAGTAAGCAATTTATTAAATTAACCACAACTAAACACCTGATTAATTATGATTAACTCTAGAAATTGCACAAATGCAAATTGAATAAGCAGAATTAAGATTTGAGAAATAAAATGACTAACTTATTTAATTAACCAGATTTCTTGAATTAAACGGAGTAAAAATGCTTGCTAATTGCTTTTTCTGATAATTTTAATAATTAACTAAACAATTGTTTTAAATTATCTTCTTGGTTAAACTTGGAAAATGCTTCATACTAATTATAAAAAAATGTGTAAATTAATTTCTAAATGATTTATAATATTATTGAAGTTATTTTGCCGGATGAAATGGCAAAATATTATCAAAAACAATTTATAAAATTATTTTGATCAATAAAAATACACTTTTCACTCTGTTTGATATCAAAAGGCTCAGGATGATTAAAATAAATTATGGGAGGTCGAAAATTAGGTGTCAAGAACTGCCCTTCGGTGTTCGGGGATGGCGGGACCATCCCTGAGCAGCGAAATTTGACTAAACCTAATTTTTGACTGACCCACACCAAACTACCTCTCATTTTTATGCGATTTTCAAATATGTGACCGGACCCTGGTTTCTGGGTTTCCTATATATCTCAAGTCACACTAGAATTCAGGTCATTTGTAGTTCGACTCAATTTAGACTTCTAAGTGCAAATTTAACCAAATTTTGGCTTTCCCGGTTATCAAAACTGAGAAGTCTAGAGTAATTTGTTTGGAGTGTGACTGACTCTCTGGTTGTCACGACCCGATTAGGGGCCGCGACGGGTACCCGGGGCTAACTACCGAGCACCAATCGTTCTATGTCTCATCATACTCATCTAATGCTCTTTTATCACTTTTATAGTCAAATCTTAGGAAAATTATATTCCATAAAACATAAATACTTATATATATGCCCTTTTGGCCATCAAAATAACATTTATACTAAATAGCATCTCGTGAGACCATCTAACCCACACTGTGCATCTACGAGCCTCTACTGGAGTGCTAGACATATGGACGGGACAAGACCCCGTCATGCCCAAAATACATATACATATATATATACACAAAAGTATAACCCGATTAGCACCTCCGGAATAATGGAGTGCTCCTGAAAATCTGCTGATAGCTCCTATAGGTCTGCGCCGTCTCCCTGTCTACCTGTGGGCATGAACACAGCGTCCAAAGAAAACGGACGTCAGTACGAATATTGTACTGAGTATGTAAGGCATAACAATGAAAATACGTCAATGAGATAAATGAAGCATCAATAAGGAGCAACTGTATATGACTGTCACTTATAAAAGGAATAACACATGCTGACTTACTTCATATCCATCATCATATCATATATTGCTGCGGAACGTGCAGCCCGGTCCATACATCATCATATATATAAATATATTTCCGCGGAACGAACGGCCCGATCCATATATCATCATATATAAATATATTGCCGTGGAACGTACGGCCCGATCCATATATTATCATATATAAATATATTGTCGTGGAACGTACGGCCCGATCCATCACCCATATATCCCGCGTCCGGGCACCCCGCGTCCGGGATGGAATCATGATATGCCAGCTGTACAGGTGGCTATGCGTCTATAGCACCTCACCTTTTCCCACTTCCCCTGAAAACATTTTCATATCATATACATATACATACATAATATACGTAGCATGCATGAGGGCTCAAGGAAAGTTATGTTCCTGCCGGAGTGACGTAAGGTCGAACGCCTCCGATTATATTATGGATTAATCATGATCGTCATGTCTAGCCTTGAAGGGACAATCATCATAAGGCGAGAATATCAATGAAAGCTAATATAAAGAGAACAGAGAGTAGGGTCATAATCTTGTAAGAAGTCATTCTGTATACTTTTGGAAATCTTAAAGGAAATATAGTAGTCATCCATGAATAAAATTGAGAAGTCAAGAAATAGCTCAATATTCTTACATCGTCATTGAAATCATAACTTGGAACCTTTAAACATGAAATCGTCTCATCGTAGTCATCATAGGAAAATATTCTCATCTTTGGCATCATTGTAATCATGAAAAAAAATATGTCCATTATTGCCCTCATAAGAGCTTACAAACTCGTAAACCTTCGTTTTGGGACGATGTAGGCATTTGGAAAATATTTACGGGTTATCAAGGAAGGAATCATGCTTTGGAATTATAAACTTCTAACTTTTGAAATTAAGGAAGTCATGGAAGCATTTATGAATTCACAACTTAGGAATCATGCCCTTGAAAGAAGGAGACAAGCCTTAACATACCTTTGTCGTTAACTATGCTATCGTTCGCTTGATTTCCCTTGACGTAACGTCTCTACCTTCAAGAGAGAATTCGCACCATCGTTAGTCAATCGACGAGAAAAACGCGCTACTATTTCTAGGGAAAATTGGGCAGCGTTTCCTTTGTTTCTATACTTTTCCCGTGTTTCATTTCAGTTACCAAACATTCACAACAACACTCACAATATCGTATCAACAATCGCAATATATTTGCATTTACCACATTCCACCATTTTCTCCAATTTCTCCATATTTATGAGTTTTAGCTCATCATCACATTTTCTCATACATCACACCTATTTCATGGTCTATACGTCATCTATAACATATTCATACTCCCAACTCATCAATAGCCATAATTTAATCCAACTATCATTCAACTATGACACTATTCACGTTTTATGACCCATTTACTACACTCTTCTATAATCCAAGTGTTTCAACGTATAAATACTTCAATCATCATGAGAAAGTCACGAAAGTTACCTTGGATGATGGTTGAACAAGCCTTGAGTGGATTTTTCCCTTCTAGCACCAAAACCCTACTTTCTCTCTTTGGATTTCCTTGAGGAAGATGAACTTTACTTGAGTTTCATACACTTTGATTCCTGAATTTGATGTTGTTAATCTTGGTTTCCTTTGATTTTCTTGTGGGTGAGATGTTAGAGAGAGTTCTAGAGGTTTTTAGGACCAAAAATGGTGAAAAAATGGGTTTAAAACGAGGTTGGGTCTATATATAATGGTCCAGAAGATTCGGAACTGGCACAACATGCGACACTCTATGCAAGTCGCATGTCGAACATGCGAGTCGCATGTTGTGTCGCACATCATGCCAGCTGACCAACTCTCACTGGCAAGCTTTGCGATTGCATCTGCGAGTCGCATGTTGCGCCGCCAACTGCGCCAAGCTGTCCGTCGTAGAATGGCCATAACTTTTGATCCCGATATGCTGTGAGGGCCCACGACCTATGGTTAGAAATCGCTTTCAATTAGCTACAACTTTCATCCTGTGGTGTGTTTCCCAAATTCCAACTTTATAATAGCGTTTTGGCCTCTTCAAATCAGATCATCCGAAAACGTTTTCCTTAACTCGCCCTTTTGGATGGCTTATGCCCATATTTGGCTTATGGGTCCTTCTTGAAAGTTACTTAACACTTCATTACCAATATAAGGGACATTATAACTCTTCTCCAAAATTTCATTAAGCCATCATTAATTCGATACTCGAAATTCTTTCCCGATACACAACATATACCTTGCTTTCCTTAACAACTTTCGTCTCCTACCTCAAATGTCTTTGAAACCTCATTTAGAATCATTAAATATTATTCCTTACTTATCAACACATCATGTGCATCATGACCTTCGTCAATCAATCCACTGTGCATGAACGGAGAATTTTTCCGGGGTGTAACATTCTTCCCCCCTTGGGAACATTCGTCCTCGAATGTTAAACACTCGGGAATTCTACGAAACTTTCGGCAGAGTTTCCCCTGTAATATGGCACTACCATCCTGTCACAACAACCCATAATACATAAATGCCTCACAGGGCCATAACAATGACAACAATAAGGGCCACACACGACCGCATCATCATAAAGATAAAGCATCACATACCTCAAAATGTTGATATCTCATGTTGAATCTCTCCCGGGGATTAAAATAAAAGCGGGTACATGGATTTCACTTTCTCTTCTTCTTCCCAGGTCATTCATTCCCAGAGGTTGCCTCGCTACAAGATCTTGACCGAGGCTGCTTCCTTATTGCATTCGTAGGTTGTCATATCCCAGGCTAATATAGTAAGCGTATGGCATGCACTTATGTCATATTCGAAGTAATTATCCTATTTATCCCTAACACTAATCCCAACCCCACAAGTTATAACTACGATAGTTCGTGTGGGAGGTCTTCACATACTCACCTTGCAGCTTCGTAATCGAGTGATGCAATTGGCATAACAATCCGAACAATAATGTATCTTACTTAGCTCCTTCGGTAGTTATCACTCAATGTCTAAATTCGCTCCAATTACAAATTTCGTCCCATAGGGGTGCTCACAACAGTAGTAAGTCTAGTCATCCACACTATCCATATAATATCACTTGCCCTCTTTTTCAGTGGTCAAGGTTCGCTTGCAACATCAACTTTGTTCTCGAGGGTCTAAGTCTCATGCGTAACTAATACCCCACATGCCTTATGCTCTTTTACTCTTGATTATACCAATCACAACTACTACGACTTTGCCATATCATTTTTCTCTATTTTTTTTTCAAGTTGGCTTCTCTTTTTGTCATTGCTTTCTATCATCTCTTGTCATTGAAGAACCTCTATGCTGGACTTTCCTTTAACAAGGTCTTATAAGCTTTCTCATCTACTACCCCATGGCTCGCCTGTTGGATTCATACTTGCATTCACCCCTTGTTTATATGGAGCATGTCATATCTTTGGTCGTTTCCTTGCTATACTTTACTTACTGTGTATCCCAGTTATCGCTATGTCCTCATTATATCCTGATCATAATCAACTCTATAGAGTGACACTTCTTGGCATCATTTGCAAATCTTGCTCATAAAATAGATTAAACCTTGCGAAGTGAGCACACTTAAGCTATTACTCTTTCTGATTATCCCTATTTCACTTATCACATAAGTCACTTCACCAACGTATTTACATTTATTATATCCCTTCATATCCATATCTCTGTCTCCGTGATGCCGTTACTTTATTTTGCTAATAAACTTATCGTATCTTCCTCGTGCTTATCCCTCCAATCAATACTTCAGTATCACCCTCTATTGGAGTTACCCTTTTTCTCCTATGACATGGTTTAGTACTACCTTATAACTACTGTTACTATCCATCCAATAGTATTTAACTCGTCTCGTGTAGTTGTTAATGACACTCCTAACTTAATCTCGTCCTGCCATTACCTTGTTGAGCAACATCTCTTCTCGCTAGAATATGTCACAAGCTTATAGCTTATCTCCTTTAGATTCTAGGAAAATTTCGGCGGAGTTTCTCTTGTAGACACAACAATCCCGAATCTGCACATGGCCCAGAAAACACGTCCGATGTCTCAATGGGACATATATCGGAACACACATAATACATAAACAAACAACACAAGATCACTTACCATTAAAGGAAATAAATAATAGTGCCTGTCTTACAAGTTGTGCCTACACACTCGGTCTAGGATTCCAATATCCATATACATACACATATTATTTATATTCACTCGTTGTCAATCAACTTACTCGTAAATCACAATTTTGGCTATCACTGGTGCACTAACAAATATAGACATCTCATTTTACTTGATTGGCCCAGCCTTTTACTCTAACACAGTCAATAACATCTGAAGTAATATATGACGGCATAAGGCCCAAATCAATCGATGCAACATATCGTAAAAGGATACTGACAATATACCTGGAGCGATATCAGGGGAAAACTTAAGATCTTGTCGCTCAGTTAATGCATGGACATGACGCCAGGATTTACTCGGACTAGGCGTCCCTCCTTGGTCTCTACCAGCACCTACTAACACCTGTGGCCCTGGCCTTGCGGGGCATACCGATGACGAAGAGTCAACTACCACTCTCGTAGTCCGAACCTTATCTTTACCACGTAGCGATGGGCAGTCGCGCTTTAAGTGGCCTGGCCGAGCACAGGCATAACAAACATCCGAGCCAAAACGACAGGGTCCCCTATGTATCCTGCGACACTGAGTACATCGTGGTACCGAGAATCTCGTCTGACTAGAACCACTTTGAATTCTAGAATTGGAAACTCTGAGACTCTGGGGTGACCTAGAATAAGTAGATCCATCAAATCTGGGTCTCGAAAACTGCGGAGGAGCACCACTTGTCGAACGAACTGAGTGCCTAGAGAATTGTTGCCTCGAATCACCCCTAAACTCATGATCAACCACTGAATAATTATCTCCCTTTCTCCAACCCTTGTTACCGTGGCCCATATCCTGCCGCTGAGCTTGAGCGGCAACTAATTGAGTCAGTAAAAGAATAGCTTGTCTCATCTCTTGGCCCGAGGCATTTGGGGGAGGAACGGGGAATGCTGGAGCTAAAGTTGAGGCTCCCCTTTGATCCTCTAAAGTGGGTGAAGTATGGGAAAATCGAGGTGGGGCCTTACTCTGGGGTTCGCCCTCCTCCATATATATAGAAGGCTCTCGATCGGGCCCTTCTTCAACCACCATCTTGCCCTTCTGGGCTGCTGTAGCTTTCCCCTTCATTAGCTTCGCTGAAATTACAACGCACCGTTAGGGAGGGGATAATCTTATAATACAGCTCTATCGCACGATTTCTTATGATGAAACATGGTCATTTTTCCTAAATGCCCTGTAGCCTCCTGTTTATTAATGTGGCGCGCAACACACCATAAACAAGACTCTACTAGACACGGCTCGTAGACACTTCCTAAGACCGAACTGCTCTGATACCACTTTTGTCACGACCCGACTAGGGGCCGCAACGGGTACCCGGGGCTAACTACCGAGCACCACTCGTTCTATGTCTCATCATACTCATCTAATGCTCTTTTATCACTTTTATAGTCAAATCTTAGGAAAATTATATTCCATATAAAACATAAATACTTATATATATGCCCTTTTGGCCATCAAAATAACATTTATACTAAATAGCATCTCGTGAGACCATCTAACCCACACTGCGCATCTACGAGCCTCTACTGGAGTGCTAGACATATGGACGGGACAAGACCCCGTCATGCCCAAAATACATATACATATATATATACACAAAAGTATAACCCGATTAGCACCTCCGGAATAATGGAGTGCTCCTGAAAATCTGCTGATAGCTCCTATAGGTTTGCGCCGTCTCCTTGTCTACCGGTGGGCTTGAACACAGCGTCCAAAGAAAACGGACGTCAGTACGAATATTGTACTGAGTATATAAGGCATAACAATGAAAATACGTCAATGAGATAAATGAAGCATCAATAAGAAGCAATTGTATATGACTGTCACTTATAAAAGGAATAGCACATGCTGACTTACTTCATATCCATCATCATATCATATATTGCTGCGGAACGTGCAGCCCGGTCCATACATCATCATATATATAAATATATTGTCGCGGAACGAACGGCCCGATCCATATATCATCATATATAAATATATTGTCGTGGAACGTACGGCCCGATCCATATATTATCATATATAAATATATTGCCGTGGAACGTACGGCCCGATCCATCACCCATATATCCCGCGTCCGGGCACCCCGCGTCCGGGATGGAATCATGATATGCCAGCTGTACAGGTGGCTATGCGTCTATAGCACCTCACCTTTCCGCACTTCCCCTGAAAACATTTTCATATCATATACATATACATACATAAACATGCATGAGGGCTCAAGGAAAGTTATGTTCCTGCCGGAGTGACGTAAGGTCGAACGCCTCCGATTATATTATGGATTAATCATGATCGTCATGTCTAGCCTTGAAGGGACAATCATCATAAGGCGAGAATATCAGTGAAAGCTAATATAAAGAGAACAGAGAGTAGGGTCATAATCTTGTAAGAAGTCATTCTGTATACTTTTGGAAATCTTAAAGGAAATATAGTAGTCATCCATGAATAAAATTGAGAAGTCAAGAAATAGCTCAATATTCTTACATCGTCATTGAAATCATAACTTGGAACCTTTAAACATGAAATCGTCTCATCGTAGTCATCATAGGAAAATATTCTCATCTTTGGCATCATTGTAATCATGAAAACAAATATGTCCATTATTGCCCTCATAAGAGCTTACAAACTCGTAAACCTTCGTTTTGGGACGATGTAGGCATTTGGAAAATATTTACGGGTTATCAAGGAAGGAATCATGCTTTGGAATTATAAACTTCTAACTTTTGAAATTAAGGAAGTCATGGAAGCATTTATGAATTCACAACTTAGGAATCATGCCTTTGAAAGAAGGGGACAAGCCTTAACATACCTTTGTCGTTAACTATGCTATCGTTCGCTTGATTTCCCTTGACGTAACGTCTCTACCTTCAAGAGAGAATTCGCACCATCGTTAGTCAATCGACGAGAAAAACGCGCTACTATATCTAGGGAAAATTGGGCAGCGTTTCCTTTGTTTCTATACTTTTCCCATGTTTCATTTAAGTTACCAAACATTCACAACAACACTCACAATATCGTATCAACAATCGCAATATATTTGCATTTACCACATTCCACCATTTTCTCCAATTTCTCCATATTTATGAGGTTTAGCTCATCATCACATTTTCTCATACATCACACCTATTTCATGGTCTATACGTCATCTATAACATATTCATACTCCCAACTCATCAATAGCCATAATTTAATCCAACTATCATTCAACTATGACACTATTCACGTTTTATGACCCATTTACTACACTCTTCTATAATCCAAGTGTTTCAACGTATAAATACTTCAATCATCATGAGAAAGTCACGAAAGTTACCTTGGATGATGGTTGAACAAGCCTTGAGTGGAGTTTTCCCTTCTAGCACCAAAACCATACTTTCTCTCTTTGGATTTCCTTGAGGAAGATGAACTTTACTTGAGTTCCATACACTTTGATTCTTGAATTTGATGTTGTTAATCTTGGTTTCCTTTGATTTTCTTGTGGGTGAGATGTTAGAGAGAGTTCTAGAGGTTTTTAGGACCAAAAATGGTGAAAACATGGGTTAAAAATGAGGTTGGGTCTATATATAATGGTCCAGAAGATTCGGAACTGGCACAACATGCGACACTCTATGCGAGTAGCATGTTGTGTCGCACATCATGCCAGCTGACCAACTCTCACTGGCAAGCTTTGCGATTGCATCTGCGAGTCGCATGTTGCGCCGCCAACTGCGCCAAGCTGTCCGTCGTAGAATGGCCATAACTTTTGATCCCGATATGCTGTGAGGGCCCACGACCTATGGTTAGAAAGATCTTTCAATTATCTACAACTTGCATCCTGTGGTACGTTTCCCAAATTCCAACTTTATAATAGCGTTTTGGCCCCTTCAAATCAGATCATCCAAAAACGTTTTCCTTAACTCGCTCTTTTGGATGGCTTATGCCCATATTTGGCTTATGGGTCCTTCTTGAAAGTTACTTAACACTTCTGGCCGGAGAGCTTGACTCTTATGGGCACCCTATCTCGACTGGTTGTGTAAGAAAAAGTTCCACGTTTGCTCCGCATGCGTCTGGACTTGATTTGATCAGCCTGTTCCTTTGTTAGGCGGCTGCCAATCTTCTTTCGTCTGCTGGGTAACACTGTGATTGATTTTAAAAATGAATACCGCGGCCGTCTGGCCTGATTTACATCATTTTGACCTTCGAAGCGAAAATTGTGGTCCTCTGAGCGGATTTACATTGCTTTGAACTTCGGAGATTATGTTTGGCAGCTTGTATGAATGAATGGAATTTGCGACAGTGTTTGAATGAATGGCCCTCTCGGCAATGCTTGAATGAATGGCCCTCTCGGTATGTTTGTATGAATGGCCCTCTCGGCATGTTTGAATGAATGGCCCTATTGGCAATGTTTGTATGAATGGCCCTCTTGGCAATGTTTGAATAAATGGCCCTGTTGGCAATGTTTGTATGAATGTCCCTCTTGGAATGTTTGAATGAATGACCCTCTTGGTATGTTTGTATGAATGGCCCTTTTGGAAATTTTTGTATGAATGGCCCTCTTGGCAATGAATGAATGAATGGCCCTCTTGGCATGTTTATATAAATGACCCTCTTAGCAATGAATGAATGAATATCCCTCTTGGCATGTTTGAATGAATGGCCCTCTTGGCATGTTTGTATGAATGACCCTTTCAGCAATGTTTGTATGAATGACCCTCTTGCATGTTTATATGAATGGCCCTCTTGGAAATATTTGTATGAGTGACCCTCTCGGCAATGTGTATGAATGGCCCTCTTGGCATGCAAATGACAAATTTAGCCCCTTCGACTAAGTCGTCTTTCTTTCCTCCTTTATGTTGGTTGTGACCCTGGTGGTCAGATGTGCCATTTTGCTTTAATGTGACCCTTTGGCCGGATATTTTCCCTTATGGATTTTTATATCCCTCGTTGCTAGATATTTGTGCTTATGGCATTTTGATCTTTCTATAGCCCTCGTGGCTAGATATTTGCCCTTATGGCGTTCTGATCTTTCTGTAGCCCTTGTGGCTAGATGTTTTCCCTTGCGGTGTTTTAGTCCTTTTATAGCCCTTGTGGCTAGATATTCGCCCTTATGGACTTCAGATCCTTTTATAGGCCTCGTGGCTTTGATTGCTACGAACCCTATTTCTGGCGGAGGCCCCGACCTCATCTGGTGAATTGTCTTTTACCTCCATATGAAACAAAGTCCGAAAAATGGGTCATCCTCTTGATGACATGGTGACCTGCATCAACAAGGGGTTAGTTTACTAATAAAGTTGATCCACATTGTAACCTCTAGGTGCGTCTTAAGCTTCGTCAGCTCCCTTGGACTTAAATCCCCTTAGATTCGATATCGAAAGATGAATTTATCTTGATCAGAAAGAGAATCATTTTTTGTAAATTGTTGACAAACGTTTATTTTCTAAAACTATTTAGGTTAATCGTCATGACATATGCTTTTGAATGAAAAGTCCTCGTTTTTCTGTTGCTTCGATAGCTAGGGTCCTTATTTCCTTGTGCGAAATTTTTTAGATCTTCTAAAAAATTCTGCCCTAGTTTATCGTATCTTGCTTGGCGAACTTTAGTGTCGAGTCTTTAAATGTAGGAAATTTTTAGGTCTCCTCAAAATTTCTGCCCCAGTTTAGATTGTTGAAATCGATTAACCCTCGCTGACCGGTTAAGGATCTTCTCAAAATTTATGCCCTAGTTTGAGATTCTGGATCGGCTGATTCTTGTGACGGACTGGCGGCACGAATTTTTGAGACCTTCTCAAAAATTCTGCCCCAATTGTGCATGTATGGCAATCTCTTTGTGCCAAATCTGAATTCTCCTTGAAGTCCTATCTCTGGGGCTTCCTAGGGGTTTCTTGCGTTTTTCTTTTGGTAGGATCGAGCTCAAAGAGCACCTACGTATCCTATCGCAGTAGGAATCAGGTTGAACGTAGTTCGGAATAAAGTAATTGATTTTTGGTTTTTTACTAATAATGTGACCGGGTCCCAAATAGACTGCCTATGTTATACCCCGTGTTTTATACGCTGAGTTTCGCCATAAGATAACCAACGTGAAGTTAGGAAGTGAGGTTGTTGTTAATACTATAAGAGATTCTACATAATTATTCCACATATGCGGGAGTTTAAGTTGTGTAGCGCAAGTATCGGAAGATTGGAGGCGAAATATACCAGAAAAATATGAGTATTGCAGTAGAGCAACTCGACGGACCTCGCAGTCGAAAAACTCTGCCAGACTCAGAGGCTGTCGCAGTTCAACAGTGCGAGTCGACGAACTGTCGACTGGTCGACAGACCGTCGACCCTGCCGTCGAACCGCAGTTGGTGGAAATTTTCTCTCTCCTATATATATATTAGAAGGCCACGACTTGGATCATTTGTTACACCAAAAATCAGAAATTGCTTGACCTTTCAAGCTCTCTCTACCCTCTCTATATATCCATACACTTCTTAAGCCAAATTCAAGTAAGAATCAATCTTTGAAACCCTAAGCTAGTCCATGGGTGATGATGATCTTTTCTCCTAAGTTAATTTTTATGGTGGTTTTGGGTTGAAACAGAGTTGGAGAGCTAGGGTTCTTCAAGATTGAGGTATGTTCTCTCTTTAATTCTTATATTGAGTTGATTTGGAGATTAGTAAGTCATAAAAGTGAAGGAAATGGTGGTAGGAAAGGTTATGGGACATTGTGTTGTAATTGTTGGTTGTGAACGAAACTTGGAAGGAAGTTTTGGATTGTTTTAGGTGTAAATTGTATTTAACTTCCTAATTATGGAGTTGTTGATGTTGTTATTGCTGTTGGGAGTTGATTTGGAATTTGGTGGAAGTCAATAAAATAGGGGAAGTGCTGCTCAAATCCCGCTAGCCCATTGGTTACTTTAGTTTAAACTTATGAGTGTTACCAAGACTTAACCTTAGTGTAAATCCCCTCCAGTGTAGATTTTCGAGCTTGAGAGGAGGACGTTAAGTAGTTAAGGAGCCGTAAAGGTATGCTAAGGCTAACCATTTCTTTCTTAAGGCATGATTCCTTTGTTGTGAACCTACACATGATATCCATAATATTCTTATTCCTAAAAATGCTAGAAACTCTTGATTCTCAAGGTCCTTATGATATTGTTGATAAGAGTTCTCCATGATGTTGATGATACCATTTCTAGAGATACCAAAGCTTATAGTTTTTGATTTCATCATGATATTATTGATCCTTGTTTCATGATTATGATCTTATTCATTGTTGTTGACATCATCTTATTGTAGTTGTTCCTTCAAGGTGAGATATAGCGATGATGATGATTCCATAATGGCAATCGGAGGCTACCAACCTTATGTCACTCCAATAGATTTATGGCTTTTATTTGGGCTCTCATGCATGCTTTATATATATGTATGTATTTTCTCACACCGAGTCGCGCTATAGTCGGCCAGGTATGGTAGGGAGATGTGCACACCACTGCAGTGGGTACGTTATGATGTTACTCCGGATGCGGGATGCCCCGGACGCGGGATGAGATGATATATGGATCGGGCTGCACATTTCGCAGTAATATATATATATATATATATATATATATATATATATATATATATATATATATATATATATGTATGTATGTATGTATGTTTGTATGTATGAAAAATGATTTTTTTTTAAAAGCTAAGTATGCATGGTATCCACCTTAAGAGGCAATCAGATGTACAGGTTATTCTCTTATCTTATGCTTCTTTCATACTTTTATTATGTTGTTATTCATGCCTTATATACTCAGTACATTACTCGTATTGACGTCCTTTTGTTTGTAGATGCTGCGTTCATGCTCGCAGGTAGACAAGGAGACAGACCAGACCTTTGGGCTGCTTCATCAGCGTTTGCACAGGAGCGCTCCATTTGTCCTGGAGCCACAGTTTAGCCGGTATGTTTTTTGTACATATGGGAATGGCGGGGTCCTGTCCCGTCCTTATGATGTTTTGTACTCCTTGTAGAGGCTTGTAAACAGACGTATATAGTTAGATGTTTTGTAGCCATGTCGGTTCATATTTTGTATATCATTTCTGGCAGCCTTGTCGGCTTGTACATATGGCGTAGTTGAAGGTGTTTATTTAGATGTGTTTTATCTTTGAACTCATGCTCTTATAGATTATGATAATTATGAGTTAGCTATGTGGTCCACCTAGATATGAATATGAGAAGTATGTTAAGAGGTGCTCTGTAGGTTAGCTCCGAGTGCTCGTCATGGCCCTCTGGTTGGGTCGTGTCAAAAGTGGTATCAGAGCAGTTCATCCTAGGGTGTGTCTATGAGCCTTGTCCAGTAGAGTCTTGTTTATGGGTGTGAAGCGCGCCACACTTATAAACAGGAGGCTGCGGGACATTTAGGAATGATTGACTTTTCTTTTTCATCTTAGATCGTGCGATAAAGCCATGTTACCAGGATTCCCTTTTTCCTAATCGTGTGTTGTGATTTTAGCAATGCCTATGAAGAGAAAAGCTACAATGGCTCAGAAGGGTACGTCAGTGGCAGGTAGAAGGACAGAGTGGGTACCGCCTACAGATATAGAAGAGGGCAAGTCCCAGAATGAGATTCCATCTCAGTCTACTCATACTCCACCCGCTTCAGAGGAGCATAGAAGAGCTCCAGCTTCAACACCCCCAGTTCCTCTACGGGATGCCTCAGGCCAGGAGATGAGGGAGACCATTTAGTTTCTGACCAGTTAGTAGCCGCTCAGGCTAAGCGGCAAGGTATGGGTAATGGTGATAGAGTTGTCAATGCCAAAGTGATTTTATTAGTTTGGACCCTCCAGAATTCTTTGGGTCAAAACCGAACGAGGAGCCGCAGAACTTCATAGATGAGATGTTGAGGACATTGCGGGTAATGCATGCTTCTGATGTTAAGTCAGTAGAGTTGGCCTCTTATAGATTGCGAGATGTGGCGATTCATTAGTATAGTACCTGGATATCTTCTAGAGGGGTAAATGCACCTCCACTGGTATGGCAAGAGTTTGTAGATGCTTTTCTCCGACACTATTTGCTGCTAGAGGTATGACGGGCCACAGCTGATAGATTCCTAAACCTCAGGCAAGGGAAAATGAGTGCTCGAGAATATAGTCTTCGTTTTAATTCCTTGGTCAGGTATGCTCCAGCTATGGTAGCTGACATGGGAGATCGTGTCCATCGGTTCATGAATGGTTTGGGGCCACATTTGATTGATGATTGTTTGACGACCGCAGTTCAGGAGGGTATGGATATTTCTCGTATTCAGTCCTATGCCCAGAATTTGGAAGAACGGCAGCAACAATGGAGTCGTGAGCGTGAGCATGATAGGGATTATAGTAAGAAGGCTAGATCCTCAGGTGCTGTTAGTGAGTTTGGAGGAAGTCAGAGGCAGCAGTTGTTGACACCTAATTTTGTACCTCCCATAATTTATTTTGATTACTCAAAATACTTGAATATTAAATGGGTAACATCTGTTTTCTTTTAGAAAAACATGATGATTTCAAAAACTATGCATACAATATTTTGCCTTTATTGTTGGATAAAGTAATTTCTATAACAAATTATTTGAAAATTATTTCACAACAATCAATGATGTATTTTAGTAATTTCAACCAGAAAATAGTGTAAAATAGTTATCTATTTGATTGTGCAATTATCAGAAATTAATCAGCAAATATTTACCCCTTTTTAATTCAAGGAAATTGATTGATTGAAATAAATAATCATCTTTTACCCCCAAAATTTATTTTCTGCATACTCCATTTATATGGGCGATTCTCAAATTAATTATAATTAATTTATATGATTAATTATATTTGTAAGTTGTTTATTATATGTTTAATCATGGCTACAATTGAAATAATCAATTAGTTAGTCAAATAGGGCCCCGATTGAAAATGACAAAAGTTCATGTTGTAATTCAATTAAGGTCATCCCTGTAAATTCAATATTTTTGTGCAAATCAGTCGTGTTTTTAAATTAATTGGTTGTTTAGTTTCAATTTAATAGCAAATCAATTCCTTTACAGAGATATAGGACATATACGTATAATATATACATATATACATATATGATATGTATGTATATATATATATATATATATATATATATGTGTGTGTGTGTGTGTGTGTGTGTGTGTGTGTGTGTGTGTGTGTAGTAATTTGGGCTGCCCATTTTCAAAGGAACTGAGTCTAGCCCAACAAGGGCCAGACTCGGCCAAATTCGCAAGATAAGAAAAAGGGGGCCAAAGCCCCTTTGCCATTTCAGTCAAACCAAATGCAGCCCTAGCCGCCCCCGTGCAATCTTCTCTCTCCTCGTCACCATGGCTGTTTAGAGCAAAATGACAGGAAAAGGAAAGCTTGCCCAGGTCTGGCATGGCCAAAACGAGCAAAGCATTGAATGCTTTCACTCGTTTTCACCTAACGCTGCCCAAACACGTTATTATTTCTCTATTTTTTCGCATTTTTACAGATTCAACGGTAAGAACTCTGAAATCTCTTAATGATTTTTGTTTGCATCCCATTTGCACTTTGGTTTTTCATTGGCTCATGACTGGTTACATGGATCGACCTTTTTAAGGTCAAATCCGACCTCCCATTTACTCGATTCAGTGATTGTCCGTTAGATGGGGTTTGAGAAGAAAATTTTCAAATTTTTTTTAGAGTCCCACATCGGTTGAAATTTGGGGGTTATAAATAGAACCGCTAATTCTCAAACATAGCAGAGGTTGGACATCTTAACATTGAATACATAGGGTTTCTAGCTTCATTTGCTTAAAACATTTAATTTTTGGTGATGTTTAAAAAAATTTAAAAAATTTGTTTACTTGGTTTCATGGTGTGGTCCGGTGAATTTGAGCTTTGGGGGATCAAATTTGAGATTCCAAGTCTAATTCTCGATCAAAGGCTGCACTCTTAAGAGGTAATTCCCCTTTTCCTCGTCAGTCTTTGCAATTTTCTATATTTTGTAGGTTTAATTAGTTGTGATATGATGTAGTATGTTTGTTTGTGTGTGCTTAGGTAGATAGTGTTTTGTCTTACTTCATTAAATTGCTTTGAGTTGCTCTTATAGTTTGTTTGTTGCCTGCTCATAGAATATAGCCTATTTATGTATGTGCTATTAGATGGTATTGTTATTTCTTGGTCATCTTAGGTGATTATCATGTTATGGTTGGATGGTTTAAATCTTGAATTAGAAGCCTATTCTGTTAGTTAAAGATGCTTTAAGTTAGTTGTATGAGTCATTGTGGATGGAATTCAACATGATAATTATTAACCTTCATTAAGCAGGTTGTTAATATTCAATTTGTTTAATATATACTAGTATAGGCATATTGGTTTAATACTCAGATATATGCTTAAGTAAGGTACAATCCTATTTGAAGTTGATCTAAAATGGTGTATAGGCTGTATACAGCTGCCTTGTCTGTCTATATTCCTAAGTTTGACAAACCTGTAGTGAGTTTATTCTATTTGTTTGACCTGTTAGCCTGTTGAACTTAATGCTAAGTCTAAATAGTTTGTTCTGAGTTCTAGTAATGCTTGTGAACTAACTATGTCTATCTGAACGTGTATAAATGCTTTTAAAATGACTAATAAAGTCCTTCACCCTGAGTTAAGTCTATCAAACATGGCTAATAGATTAATGTAGGCTTAAATACTGATGGTATAACACTAAAAACTATTTCTTGAACTGGTTAAAAGATCCAATGAGGTCAAGAGTTTTGATAGAAACTAAGTATGTTAGTTGGAGATCAATGGGTGTATGTCATTATATTAACCTAATTTGTGTGCAACATGTCTATCTGTCTCATTCCATGCTCAGTGTTTGAAGAAGTGAGTCATATGTTTCGCTTTAGTCTTAATCTTGCTATTTAGTCGAAATTCCTGTTATATGATGCATTATGACACTGCTGGAAAAAAAGGGAAATGATTGTGATACTCTTCTTTGTCCTAAATGGTGTGTTGTGTGGTTAATGCTTCACTTGGTGTGTTGAGTGTTATTAAGTGACCTGAATTTGATCCTCCTTGACTAAAATGAAACCTATATTCTAATCTATCCCTAGAATGTGAAACCAACACAAAAAAAAGAAACATGAAGTTTGAGTGTTGTGGTGGGAAAGATATATGCTCTTAATAATCCATCTGATATCATCATGTTCAAATTGGCATTTTTGGCCTATTTAATTGTCTTGATTCATTTTTATATCATCCTACCTATTGACATTTCTATGTAAAGACTTAGTATGAGCAAGCATACTTAGGAAGATCATGTGTATGGGCAGAGGCAGTCTAAACTTGCCCAAAGTGTATGCTTGCACCCTGTTTGTTTCCTTAATTCTCTTCTCTGTGTACCTTGTGCTTTGGATCTTTGATCATTTGATTGAGTTAGCTTGTCTTAATCCTGCTTATGCCTAAACATAGTATAGCACATATATATGTATATGTCTGCTGATATGCCTATTAGTCAATACACTAATGGGGAGGTCCAATTGGTCAAAAGGGATCAAGCTTGAGCCTCTCCCAATGTCTACCATGCCTAGGGTTCATGAAACCCTCTTGGACCTTGTGAGGCATTGAGCAAAAAGAGGTAAAAGCTTCTTTTTTTTAGCCATTTGGGAATCCTCAAAGATGTATACACTCAGGTATATCAAAGAAGTATACATATGTATGCTTAAGTCGTCTTTTAATATATAAGTAAATAATTGAATCTGTTGGACTAAGTTTTATTTGAAGAATGGTTTTTTGATTGACCAATTCATTATTTATTGTGCTCCTTACCTGCCTAATATGTATACATGCTATCAATTTTTATCTTCTCTACGTGGGAAACTCTCTTGCATTTCTGGTCCATTGCATCGCCAATACAGGGGTTGGGCCGAGGCCCAATACCACTTTCTGATCGAGTCCAGTTCGTGATTTGAAAGAGAAGCAAATATTATTTGAAGGCCCAGCTATGAGTGAAAATAACACTAATGGGGCTGGGGGCCATTAGTAAAATAATCCTTCTCCTTTCCTTTATCTGATTCATTTGTATGGTTTGTAAAAATTTGAACTTTATTATTAGTGGAAACCCTGGTGGATATAGAACTAGGATTATCACTTAGTTAAAATTAGGTAATTGGGGTAAAATAATTTCAAATCGTTGCACTTTGGTTTTAAATAATTGATGTCTAAAAAATGAATACTTTTTACTAAATATCACGAGTTTGAGACAAGGGCAACAAACTGATTTTTTTTCTAAAATGGAACTCATGCTATTTTATAAGGTTGGAATCGGGTATAAATTTTGTCTAAATAAGATCACTTGAGAACTAAAAACGGATTCAAGTCCTTTTTTTTTTTTTTCTAGAAAAATGACCTGTTTTGAAACAAACCTTCGATATAAAAGAGCATAGTTGCATAACTAAGTATTGGCCCTGGAAGCCCACCAAAAACTGGATCCAAATCAATCATTTTCTTTATTTTGAAGAAATACGTTTTCTGGGCTATGTTTCTTTGGGAAAAAGTGGACACATTTTGAACCTTTAGACTTGATGAATTTGGGCTGACAACTAGATTTTACCTTTGGGCTGAAATTAGAATTTGGATTTTACATGGATAAAATGACATTTTGGAGGCTAAATATTGTGACATTTTATGGACTAAATGATTTGGACCGAGTTGACTTTGGGCCTGATTTGAGGTTGGATGGATCTGGTTATGTGGACCACAGTTTGGACATATTGGGCTTCACTAAAAAATGGACTCAATAAAATGGGCTTATATATATATATATATATATATATATATATATCCCATATTTTCTTATAAGTATATAAAACCTATAAGTACTAAACACATTTCATTAGGACTAGAATAGTAACGATCCCAGGTGTGTACTAGTCCGGAAACGAAATGGTTTAAACACTTTCGCGGATTTTTCTAAACCAAAACCCCTTATTTATACAGGGAATTTTTGCCAAATTTTTCTAAAAGAGGAGATAATGATGCAAATAGGAAAAAGCTATACTTTTTGCGGAAACACTTTAACACATAAGCAAATAAATAAACCTTAGAGTGAAGCTCGTAGGTCAACCGTATTCTACGGATCCTTAATACTAGGGTGCTTAAAACAATCCCTAGGGGATCACCAGAACCCTTACATCTAACTCTGGTCCAAAACTCTTTTTCTCGGTCTGAAAAACTCTTTAAACCTGGTTTTCCTAATTTCTCTTTTGAATAAATTAGGTGGAGACTCTAAAACACTAAATATCCAATTTAGAGCACCAACAACCTCGGATTACTTTTATGCCTTAATCCGCGTAAAAGCGAACCGTAACAGATGGAGACTCTGCTGGGGATAATCTAGGTTCTAACCATAAGGGTTTCACTATAATAAGGTTTATTTTACAAGTATTTGTTTATGTGTTACTTTCTGCAATTTAAATTAGCATGCATCATATCATAAAACTCCACCACTCCTGGCAAAAAGCATGGTTTCAAAGGGGACACGCGGAATCGCGATCCAGGCTTCACTAAAGAACCCGAAATACCCTTTCTTTGGAACACATTGTGTGCGGTCACCCAACGGCCGACAACGGTTCACCCTGAGTAGTCCGCTCGGGGCCAAGGTCAATTTGCAAAAACCCATTCTTGCATAAGCCTAAGATAGAGCTAAGCAAAATCCAAATGAGAAGTAGACTGGGTGATTTGGATATTTTAGACGTATCCAAACCGGATAAGGAGACTACCCCGTTTCAAGTACGGTCTATGACCTGAAAAACACCGCATATCATATTATGTGCTATTTCAAAATGTTTAAATGTGCCTATGAATAAAACCATTGCCTAGTGGGGGGGGGGGGATTAACATTGGGTTTTGTTTTGTAGATGTCGATCGGTTTGAACTTTGATATGGTCCTGACTACACCTGAGCTGCTACGGATTTGGTGGGGACAAATGTCTCCGGAAGAGAAAAGAGGAATCTCATGTCATTTAGGAAATTTGGCATACATCATGACCATGACCGGTTTCAAGGAGTTGATAGAAGTAATTACCGGATTCTGGGATAGAGACCGGATGGTTTTCCGATTTGGGGATGACATTGAGATGACACCGACAGTGGAAGAGTTTAGGGATGTGCTAACTAGCGTGGGCTTAGGGTTGAAATGAAGAAAGAAACCCGGCTAGAATTCTTTGATCCCAGAAAAACCCACCTACTCCCAAATTTGTAGGATGCTTTCTCTAAATTACGCCAATTGGACTCATGGCCCCCACCATACCCTTTAGAGAATTACACAGAAGGTTTGGGAGCCCGAGTGGATTTGTAGAACATCCCGGAGAATTCAAGACTTATGCTGACTAGATAGCTACCAAACCCTTGGCCTTCACCATTAGCTTTTTGGGAACTATGGTCTTTCCCAAGGATTGGTCCTTAGCTATAGATACTCGAGTCATTTCAGTCACTTATGCCATCTTTTATGGCATAACCCCAAAAAAAAAAAATACTTTGACATAACCCCGATCATATTAGCCGATTTGTACTGAGCCTTGAGTCTCTGCTGGAATCATTACAAATATTTCCAAGGTTGTAATCTACTCCTTTAATGGTGGATCCTCAAACATATGGTCATGGTTAGGTGTGAACACCTGAGTAAGCCTGCTAAAAGGGATAACCTTCTAGACTTTCGCCCAAACTTCGGGGAGCAAAATAGACAAAGTTGGACATTCACCTTCTCCAGATTGAAGGAAGAAAGCATTCAATGGATGTTCCATGACTTCGTATCCACTGAAGTTGTAGTTAAGGGAAGAAAGTGTCCATTTTTGCCACTTATAGGAATACGAGGGATTGGACCGTATGCTCCCGCTCAGGTTCTAAGACAATTTAGGAGAGTCAAAGTCGTACCCCAAGTTGGAGGCACAGGAGATTTCATCACCGACTACAACATTGATAGACCACCAAGAGCATTGGATTGTGTCCGAGAATGGAAGGATCGCAAGATTGGGGTCCCGATACTTTAGCCGAAGATAGGTTTCGTCCGGGTTGTGTTGTAGAATATAAGGATTGGTTGAGGGCTGACCTGCAGGGCACACTTCCTCCTAGGCCTATTCTCTATAGCTATGTCCAAGACAAGGATTCGCAAGTCGATATCTGAGCTCGTTTGATTCAGAGTAGAGCTGACGACAGCGATGCTAAGTAGTTGGAGAAAATTAAGCATGATAAGGCCGTCATAGAGAGTCTGAGGCATGAGTTGGAGCTTACCAACGATTGTTTGGTTGAGCTGGATGACCGAATGAAAAAAATTCTAGGCGATGTCGCTCCACTGACCTTCACACAAAAAGGATTTATTATGGAGACGACTCTGACGTCGGCCCATCTTCATATCCAGACTACCCTCTGGAAAGCAAAGAAAGCCAAGACTGATATAGATCGAGCTTCATCATCCACTACTAGAGGACATTTCTGCTGATTCATTTTTATGCATTGTCTTTACTTTATATTTTGTACCCTGCGGGGAAGAGTATTATTATTAATGATTATGGGTCAATGGTTTGGTTCAAATGGCACATTTATGTTTCAAGCATTTAGTACGCTTAAGAACGCGCGTAGTTTAATCTTATGAACTGCTTTGTGTGACTTTGTTTGCTTCCATATGTTTCGTTCAAATGCTCAATTGGTCTCGAATACTGTCCACTCACCCAAAGAAAAACAATGAACAAAACATACCCGCACTAAGCCTAACAATTTTCTCAGAATCTGAAGATGAACGTGTCACACCCCAAAACCCACCCTAGACATGACCGGCATCCGACGTCATGAACAACATCGGAAGAACCTAAAGAACACAATAATAACACTTGAACCCGCCAGGTTCAACATTCGCCTCCAACAGTTTATAAATTAAATGTAACAAATCATGAATATATGAATTAAATCAGCGGAAGTCTTTATAAGTAAATAGTCATAAACGTGGCAAACACCCATTAAGTCGTACGAGACTTTGACAATCTACCCACAATTCTGACAACTATCTATGGATCTTCTAAGAGATAAAACAATCATCTAACTTCGGGACGCAACCCGGAAAGCTAGAATAATAAATGAAACAGGAAGTGTCCCACGAACAAGGATGTGGGCTCACCAAATCAACAGCAGCAGCAAGTTCTCCTAAGCGTCGAGAGTATCACGAACCTGCTCTTCTCCGTTACCTACCATACCATCAAAAACAACAATGGTATGCCTGAGTACTTTCGTACTCAGTGAGTACCTCGGGGACAACAAGTATTATAAAAATAAAATATAATAATACATAAAGAAATCATATCTGAAAGGATAGTATAAAAACAGTCATTCCACTTTGTGATTCTTAATATCATTTGTTAAACAGTTTACAAAGCCATTAATCAATATAAAAACAGGTATTCAGCATATGTATCTCAATAAGAATTATCAAAACCGATTACAAAGCCTTTTATCAATTTATAACTTTCAATTATGCCTTTCGAATTGATCATGATTGTCAACAACAGTTCCATGAGAGAATAAGGATATCACACATGTCAATACAGGCCCAAGAATCAATCATATCGCGCATAGCGCACCACACCGGAACATATAATTCTCGGTGGCTATCCTTCCTCCCGAATAACTAGGCATAGATCACACCCCGGGTAGCGAACCCAGCGGTGGCTATCCTTCCACCCGAATAGCTAGGCATGAATCACACCTCGGGTAGCGAACCTGGTAGTGGCCACTCTTTCTCCCGAATGGCTAGGCAATTACCACACTAGGATCCATAGTGGCTACCCTTCCTCCCGAGTAGCTAAGCCAAACACAACAACAAAGTTCATAGCATAGAAGCGGATTCACAATTTGTCTCAAGGTATGTCACACCATCAATTAACATTAAAGCTCATTATGCCATTACGAAAATTCATAATTTCATAGATAATAATGAAAACGTTTCCACTTCTTTAAACAAGATTACTTTGTCATAGTTCCTTTGTAAAATCATCAATACCAACAATTAACCATCATCACTAAGCATCTCTCATAGAGGAAAACATTCATAATACCTTATACATATATAAGGTTTGTTACAATCTAGGTTCAATGTGGGCTCGTCCCCTCACGCACATTAACCATTAATCAAAGCATGTAATAGATTTCAAGAATGTAAAACCAATTCATCATATCATTCAAAACATGCTTTTATAAAGAATCAATCTTTTAAGAGAGTTTTTAAAAGAGACATATGAATTACCTTTATATTCAAAAAGGATTTTATTTCTTTAAAGAGACATACAAATCATCCTTATAGTCAAGAAAATGATTTTCAAAAGAGACATACCTTGATGTGTTAAACAAAGATTAACAATTCACTTTCCTAATGAAGAACACCCAAACCCTAGCTTGAATCACTTTAGGAAGAATTATGTTGCAAACCCTAGGTTTTGATCACAAGAATCATGGTAAGAATCATGGGTTTGATGTTAGAATAGATTAGTAATGTTAAGGGTGTTCTTACCTCTGATTTGAAGACTTGGAGGGATGATTTTTTGTGCTTAGGGTTTGGAAGGATGAAAAAAAAGGAACAAAATAAGACCATACCCATTTTAAACCCAATTTCTGCCATAAACGGAGAAAATACGGCCTACAAAGTATGTCCCGTACTTGTGGCCCGTATTTACGCTGCCAAGACCAGTGAAGAATGGAAGAAGTACTTCCAAAATGGATGTCCCGTACTTTAAACTACGGCCCATACTTTCTGGGCGTACTTTGGGCGAATTCTCCAGCTTTTGTGCCCTTTAGTAAAACGGATATAACCTTTTGTACATAGATTTTCTTGGGCTGGGCGACCTACCGTTGGAAAGATATTTTAAAGATCTACAACTTTCATCAAGGAAGCCTTTCCAAATTCGCAACAAATTTTCATGAAAATCGCCCAGAAGACAGACCTATCAAAACTTAGGCGAAGTTAAGAGCCCTTAAGAACTCCAACTGTTGGTTTGACTTCAAACGATCATCTTCTACCCGAATTCATCAAGAACTCCAAAGTATAATATCATCTTAACACTAGATTTTTACATATTCACACCTATCCTGAATTTACGGAGTGTTACATTATCCCCCCCACCCCCCTTAAGATCATTCGTTCCCGAATGAAAGTCATGGCTTAAGATTTTTCACTAAACCTCAAATTTCAAAATTCCTAGAGTTCTTTAGTAAAGAGGATCATTCTCAGAGGTAACATATGACTAACCACATAATGAATACATCATTCAAGCCTAAACATATAGACGAGGGATTCATACCTCTAATCTAAACTTTCACAGGGAATACATAGTCAAAAGGTTCAACATATATCTGCAGTAGGGAATAAATGAAGGTAACACGGCTTGAGTGACACTACAACAACTAGATAGATCTATGCCCCCCCCCTCGAGTTCATCCCGCAAGTCTTAAGATACGACATTAGTCTACCCCGAGGTTTTAGCAACATCAATTTTTTTTTCACTCTATAATGAGTCCCTCAGCAAATTCAAGCCTAACTGTTTCTGATTGACAATCCAGAGTTTCATAACACTCAGAAAGCTAGTCTATCCCCAAAAATCACATCAAAGTTCATCATTTCTAATTCAAACACATCAACAGTAATCTCACTGCCCATAACTACAACGGTGCAGTCTCTATACATTGTAGACGCAATAACAAGGAAGCAAGGGTATTCATAGAAAAAGGGTGTCAACAATTGTTCGACTTCCACACAAAAATCAAGGGCAAAATTCTGAGTTATATAAGAAAGAGTCGAACTCGAATCGATCAGCGAATACGCTTCAAAAGAATATATAGTAAGAATACCTTTGACCACAACATCTGAGACTCCAGCCAACTCCCTATAAGCCAAATCACAAAGTAAAGCTTTCTTTGTACTAAGCGACCCCATAAAGATAAAAATACATCTTCACCCAAAGAAGAACAACATAGCCCTCACCGGGATTTCTAACGACTAGAACACTCAAGTCTCACATGAATAAGGGGGTTTCTACCTTCATCTCACTTTCCCAAGAGTTAGTTACTCAAAAGGTTCAACACTATATGCTTTGACTAGGAAGCGCACAATATATCAATCTAGACAATATACTCCGACAAGGAGGCTAATTCAACAACACATGATTCAAGCTTAACTTACCTCATGCCAAAACCGAAAATAACAAATTAAAGCCTAAATCACCTACATCATCTTCTTAAATAATTATTCCACCAGCGATTGTTTTCGAGTTTCAAGCCTAAAATAAAGTTCTTCCACTAAACATCAAAATAGTATAGATCTTTTAACCGAATAAGAATATAACCTTAATGTACGATAATTCTTAATTCTCTACTAGAGACCCTCAATTGTTCCCTTCACCCTAACCTCCTGTACTTGAAACATATCACACCTTAATTATTCCTTTCAGCCTAACAAGATTTATGGCAGAGTTCTCCCTGTAACAAGGGCTACTTTTGTTTCTATACCTGTCTCAATTTATCAACAACCAAACCCTACAACAACCACATATACCAAACACCTACAATACAATTTCAGCAACTCTGTACTATCCATCAAATTACGCATCAGAACAATGTGCACTCCATAGCACCATTGTTCACTTAGTTAACATCTGCAACACAAGTTAAAGTCATCTCCATAAAGCACGAGTAACGAGCACGTCAGAATGATCCTAAAGGAAGTTCAAGCTCTATAGCACAATCTATAATCAAGAAGAATGAGAAACACTTATAAATTCCCTAGTTGTCTTTCGATCATGCAAGTGATCAGGCTGCATACGGAAGATTCAACTAGACACAACTCCATAGACACAGAAACATCCTAGGACACATATAAACCTAGGCTCTAATACCATGCTTGTCACGCCCTAAAACCCACCCTAGACGTGACCGACATCCGACGTCATGAACAATATCGGAAGAACCTAAACAACACAATAATAATACTTGAACCCGCCAGGTTCAACATTCGCCTCCAACAGTTTATAAATTAAATGTAACAAATCATGAATATATGAATTAAATCAGCAGAAGCCTTTATAAGTAAATAGTCATAAACGTGGCAAACACCCATTAAGTCATACGAGACTTTGACAATCTACCCACAATTCTGAAAACTATCTATGGAGCTTCTAAGAGATAAAACAATCATCTAACTTCGGGACGCAGCCCGAAAATCTAGAATAATAAATGAAACAGGAAGTGTCCCACAAACAAGGATGTGGGCTCACTAAATCAATAGCAGCAGCAAGTTCTCCTACGCATCGAGAGTATCACGAACCTGCTCTTCTCCTTTACCTAACATACCATAAAAAACAACAATGGTATGCCTGAGTACTTTCGTACTCAGTGAGTGCCTCGGGGACAACAAGTATCACAAAAATAAAATATAATAATACATAAAGAAATCAGTTCTGAAAGGATAGTATAAAAATAGTCATTCCACTTTGTGATTCTTAATATCATTTGTTAAACAGTTTACAAAGCCATTAATCAATATAAAAACAGGTATTCAGCATATGTATCTCAATAAGAATTATCAAAACCGATTACAAAGCCATTTGTCAATTTATAACTTTCAATTATGCCTTTCAAATTGATCATGATTGTTAACAACAGTTCCAAGAGAGAATAAGAATATCACATATGCCAATACAGGCCCAAGAATCAATCATATCACGCATAGCGCACCACACCGGAACATATAATTCTCGGTGGCTCTCCTTCCTCCCGAATAGCTAGGCATAAATCACACAAGACTATGTAGTACGCGGTGGCTATCCTTCCTCCCGAATAGCTAGGCATAAATCACACCCCGGGTAGTGAACCCAGCGGTGGCTATCCTTCCTCCCGAATAGCCAGGCATGAATCACACCCCGGGTAGCGAACCCGGTAGTGGCAACCCTTCCTCCCGAATGGCTAGGAAATTACCACATTAGGATCCATGGTGGCTACCCTGCCTCCCGAGTAAGCTAGGCAAAACACAACAACAAAGTTCATAGCATAGAAGCTGATTCACAATTTGTCTCAAGGTATGTCACACCATCAATTAACATTAAAGCTCATTATGCCATTACGAAAATTCATAATTTCATAGATAATCCTGAAAACATTTCCACTTCTTTAAACAAGATTACTTTGTCATAGTTCCTTTGTAAAATCATCAATACCTAAAACTAACCATCATCACTAAGCATCTCTCATAGAGGAAAACATTCATAATACCTTATACATATATAAGGTTTGTTACAATCTAGGTTCAATGTGGGCTCGTCCCCTCACGCACATTAACCATTAAGCAAAGCATATATTAGATTTCAAGAATGTAAAACCAATTCATCATATCATTCAAAACATTCTTTTATAAAGATTCAATCTTTTAAGAGAGTTTGTAAAAGAGACATATGAATTACCTTTATATTCAAAAAGGATTTTAATTTTTTAAAGAGACATACAAATCATCCTTATAGTCAAGAAAATAATTTTCAAAAGAGACATACCTTGATGTGTAAAACAAAGTTTATCAATTCACTTTCCTTATGAAGAACACCCAAACCCTAGCTTGAATCACTTTAGGAAGAATTATGCTGCAAACCCTGGGTTTTGATCACAAGAATCATGGGTTTGATGTTAGAATAGATTAGCAATGTTAAGGGTGTTCTTACGTCTGATTTGAAGACTTGGAGGGATGATTTTCGTACTTAGGGTTTGGAAGGATGAAAAAAAATGGGAACAAAATAAGACCATACCCATTTTAAACCCAATTTTCTGCTAGAAACGGAGAAAATACGGCCTACAAAGTACGTCCCATACTTGTAGCCCGTATTTAGGCTGCCAAGACCAGTGAAGAACGGAAGAAGTACGTCCAAAAAGGACGTCCCGTACTTTCTGGACGTACTTTGGGCGAATTCTCCAGCTTTTGTGCCCTTCAGTAAAACGGACATAACCTTTTTTACATAGCTTTTCTTGGGCTAGGAGACCTACCATTGGAAATATATTTCAAAGATCTACAACTTTCATCAAAGAAGTTTTTCTAAATTCGCAACACATTTTCATGAAAATCGCCCAGAAGACAGACCTATCAAAACTTAGGCGAAGTTAAGAGCCCTTAAGAACTCCAACTGTTGGTTTGACTTCAAAACGATCATCTCTACCCGAATTCATCAAGAATGGATTCGTATAGGTATAATATCATCTTAACACTAGATTTTTAAATATTCACACCTAACTCAAATTTACGGAGTGTTACAGAACAACAAGACTGCGCCTAAGCTCGAGGTCATGAAGAAGAATGACGTTTCGCTGCGACAGAAGATTCAAGATCTTGAGAAGCAGATCTGTCAAGACCCATTTTCCATAGGCCGTGCGGGCACTTACCTTTCCACCTCAGTAAGTGAACCCTCAACCTAACAATGATCAAATACACGAAGAATGAGTTTAAAACAACGGAATAGAACAAATACGTAAGTCTCACGATATATCTTTGTATAAGTAGTAGAAGTGCGGAAGACAATAAACCCCCGCAGGGTCTAGTCTGAATAATACAAGAGAATCTATGTAGAATAATATAATCTGGAAAACTAATACATAATGTCTATGTCTCTGAAGTAAAAATAAGACATGTGATAGGAAAGTCTTCAATGTCAGTGGACGCCATGCTCACCTTGGAAACTCGAGAGAAAGCTGAAGTGTCGATCAGCCACGGGTCACAGAAGTAGATCCTATGTGGTACTCTGCATTTATCAAAGAATGCAGCAAGTGCAGGTCAGTACAAACAACAGTACTGGTAGGCATCATCGGCCGACTAAGTATAGCTAACACAATTCAGAAGATAAAGCAGATAAGCAAGGAATCTAGCAAGTATATGACAATATAATCACATCTAAGTATCCGTTATCGCCTATGTAAAACATCTAACCCAAATACGTCAAGTCCGAATATATCTGATACAATCCAATCATCAAGCATTCCAATCACCAAGTATATCAATCAAGTCAAAATACAATGCAGTGCAATGATGGAATGAATGCAATGTAATGCCATGCAAATGAGGTGTACACATGTACTCCGGACGAAAATACCGACGTCTCGGTAGCACAACCCAGCGTGATTCACGCAGTCTAAGTGCCACCCATCCCGGATCTTTGCCTAACACACAGACGGGACCCTGGCTAATTGCTCACAGGGGGAGTCTCACCTGCACCACTCTAGGGGACCCGTGGAGTCCATGCACTAACAATGATTCCGAGGTACCCGCGGAATCGTCCGTGCAACAATGATGCCGGAATAGATCATTGGACATCGGCCATCTCACAATCACTCAAGTAAAAGAGTCTGTCAAATATCTGTCTCACACAATCAATGATTCAGAAATTGAACCTCGGACATCGGCCTTCTCACAATCACTCAAGTAAAAGAGTTTATCGAATATCAATTTCATACAATCAACGATTCCGAAATTGATCTTCGGACATTAGCCTTTTAACAATCACTCAAGTAAAGAGTTTATCAAAATATCAGTTTACTCAATCAACGATACCGGATCATCACCGGGTATCGGCCATGCATCATGAATGTGTGAGAATGCGGGCAATACGTATATCAATCATCAACAATCAAGTTCAAATCACAAGTACCAACAATGGGGCAAGTCAACAATGTATCATATCACAATACCAACAGTGGTATGCCAACAGTATATCAATATCACAAGTACCAACAATGGGTACGCCAACAATGTATTATATCACAATACCAACAGTGGTATGCCCACAGTATATCAATATCACAAGTATAAACAACGGGTACGCTAACGATGTATCGTAGTTTGAATACCAACAACGGTATATCAATCCTAACTTAGTCAAGACAATAACACAGATTCTGATATCTATCAATTACTCAAGGCATCAAACCATCACAATGGAACAATCAAACACACATAACGGGGTGGCTAGTCCCAACACACAACAGGGCCCAACCTAAGGCAATATCCAACCCGACTTCATACCCGAAGGTTCACATGCTGTCTCCAACATCATAATCTAAATATGTGTTTCGCTATACGAAGTCTCACCAAAGGTAAGCCATAACCTACCTGGACTGTCGAACCGCAACACCAATAATTCACTCTATTGCCTTGCCCTTCCGCTGAAGCTCAGAACCAAATTAGTCTAACCATAATCGATTTCGATATTAGAAATCATGAAGAATGATACTACTATTGCTATGATTTCAATTAGGTCAATTCTAACCCTAAAAATTGGGAAACGGGCCCACAAGGGCAAAACGAAAAATTCGGGGGCAAAATATCAAATTAAGTACTAGGTTATCATAACCCAACCACCAATTGTTGATTTAGCTTAAGGGTTAGCCTAATTTCTTATTTCAAGCAAAACCCCCAAATTGGGTATAAACCCTAAGCCTTTGATTCTGAAATTCAACGCTAAAAGTGAAAGATATATGATTAATAAGCTTAGATTCATCAAATTTTAACATAAACATCATCAATTTCCTCATACATGAGCCTAAGGGAAAGTTCATTAAAACCCTCCTTCAAATTTAACCTCTAAGGGATTGTTAAAGGGAAGGGGGAAAATCTAAGATGATTGTGATTAAGGAAGAGTAAAGGATTGGGCAAGGTTTACCTCAAGGAATTTCTCCAAATTATCTTAAAGAACTGTTTCCTCAAGCTAAAATATCTAGATTGGAAATAATGAGGGTCTAAAAGACTTATTTAAAACACATTTAATGAAAAATAACTGCCCGTCACCGCCACGGAGGTAGAGATGCTGCTACTGCGGCGCCGCTACGGTGGCTGGGAGACCGCCACAGCGGTATGCACAATAATTCCCATGGCCGCCAGCGGCCAACAAACCGCCACAGCGGTACCGCTGGGGTGGCACTGGTGTCGCTATTGCGGGCACCAGATACCAGAATCTCTTGAATTTTCTAAGTCTTCAATCGAAATCCCAGGTTATTCCCAAGGCCATCTGCTAACAAACCAAACACACAGACCCACACTAAATTACACCGGGAATGCGCTCGTGGTCTCAAAATTTCCAACGGGGGTCTCGTTGATCGAGTCAACCCCCGATTCCTTAATTTTAACTTCCCATCCTAAGTCTCAAAATGCATCCGAATACATTGGGAACCGAACCAAATACATATCTGAACCACTCGAAATCGATGAAATTTAAAAAAAAAGGCTTGTTTTCCCAAAAGTCAACTTTGGGTCAACCATTTTTCACTTTAAGCCTATATTTTCACCAAAGTTGCCCGAAGTCGGGTCCAGACACCTCGAGAAGCGTGTCAATGGTCCCTTCCGGTCAAACGTAAGCTAATCCATGCTCGAAAACGGGCAAAAACACCTAAAATACTATAACGACCAAACAGGTCGTTACAAGATCCGGGTGGTAAAAGCCAAGATTAAGGAAGTGGATGAGTTGTAGGATTCTACGGAAAGCTCGCCTAAAGAACCTGTCGAAGCTCAAGGAGAAAATGTCCTTGACAAGGTAAAAGGGATTCTTCCCAAGTAAATTCCAATAATAGAAGAGTCCGAGGAAGAAGAGATGGAGTCGGAGCCACAGGAGCCCACATGGCCATCAAAGGGGGTTGCCTCCGCTGTGCCTTCAAGCATAAAAAGGGAAGAAACCTCTGCTGCACCGTCAAGCCCTAAAGAGGAAGGAGCTTCTACTGTGTTATCAAGTCCTATAGAGGAGTCCATGGAGCAAATAAGGTATGCGCACCCAACTTCACCCGACTGGTGGGCTATTGCGGTCAAAGCATTGGATTGTCCGTAGCGAGTCTCGCCTCAATAGGTTACGAATAAGGAGATGATGATCAAATTCCAAAGCAAAGGAATAGTCAGTGTCTGCTTCGATAGGTTGCCGCCTTGCCCTCCGGTCTTCACACATAAGAGATGCCCTTATCACCAAGATCAGGCAGGGCATACCCTCAATGAATGCTTAGCCTCCAAAAGGAGACTCATCAGATTGATAGAAGAGAAAAGTATCACCAAGATGTGGGGGCCACATTAACTATTAGTCCATGACAATATCATCCCAACTGAAGGGACTACTCGGAACACTCGTATTTGGCGTTAAGACTTCACTATATTCAGAGACTCTTATGCCAGCATCTTCCAGAAATTGGTCAGTATTGGGAAGATTCGCCCCATCAGAACTAGAAGGGCCTAAACTGAAGGAGTGGACCACCGCAAAATGTGTCTGTACTATTCTAGAGCTTTAGGGAATGACATAGAAGAATGCAATGCGTTCAAATTTGAGTTGGAAAATTTGGTCCAAAAGAGAGCCTTCTGGTTGGTGCTCCCTTCTCAGAATTAGGATTTGGGAGTCTTAGGGCCAAGAAAGGTTGAATGGACAAACAAGCTACATTGACCTCAAAAGAAAGGTCGCTTTTTTTGGGTAGTTTTTGGGGATCCCCTATTTTGTATTTAACACAGATTTGTCCCCCCTCCCCCCCCCCCTCCCCAAATTTTGTGTAAATGGAATTGCGCTGACCTGATGTCCCAAGGAAAGATACGCAGGAAGCCTCTATCAGGCCTGGTCATGGGTAGGTTTAGGATTATTTTGATGAAAACCGAACTACGGAAGGGCCTGACTACCCACGGAGGGATACGTAGGTAGTCTACGTAACAGTCGGTCCCTATTTATTATAAATATTATATCCCCCTCACTCAAACAAAGCCCAAGTACCCCAAACCCGGTACAAGAGATTAATTGAGCATTTAAATGAAACATATGACCACTTATGTGCCAAATGTTAAACCACCATTTATATGTGATATCTTGCTTTTCTTTCCATTATTCTGACGAAACTAAATTTGTTTGCCTTTGAGTTATTCTTTTCTTATAGAAAGAGAAGCTGATTCGTGTTCACACTAGCATACTTCACAAGGTCTAAAGCTACAATATCATTCTTATCTCTACAAGACAAAGGCAAAGAGAAAATGACTGGTACTTCAGAGAATGAAACTACCTTTACTGATATCACTCTAAGATAATCGCCGCTGCGAGAGCTGTTTGAGTCATCGCCTACTGAAGACGTCATGAAAATGATGTTTGAAAAGATTTCCCACCTTCAAGAGGAAGTGGCGTGAAACAAAGTTGCTAATGCTGCCCGAGAGGCCCCTGCTAAAGAAAGAAGGCCTCCACCATTTTTTCCCTCTCCGAAGGCTTTAAAGTACCCAGTTCGAACTATTTAACAGGACGGGCAATCCTAAAGCACACCTGCGGGCCTACTGCGACTAATTTGTCGGTGTCCGAGACAATCAAGCGCTCATCATGAGGTTGTTCAGCCGGAGTTTGACAGGGGAAGCCTCGGAATGGTTCACGGCATCTGATATACGCTGTTGGGTCACATAGGAAGACATGGCTGCCGCTTTCATGGAAAGGTTCTGTTTTAATATGGAGACGGTGCCGGATAGATATTATTTGGAGAAAATGAACAAAAATCCATCGAGAACTTCCGCGAATATGCAAGCAGGTGGAGAACGGAGGTTGCCTGAGTATAACCTCCTATGGGCGAGGATGAACTTGTGTAAGTTTTTATCTGCTCGCAAGAGACAGACTTCTATGATAGAATGCTTTCAATGGCAGGGAGACCTTTCTTGAAATTGGTCAAAATGGGCGAGGCCATAGAAGACGGTCTCAAAACTGGCCGAATCACAAGCATGACTGGAAAATTTCCCGATTCAAGTTCAACCTGGTTCATGCACAAAAAGAAAGAAGACGTGGCTTGCATATCCTACACCCCTAAGCCTAAAAAAAGGGAAGATTTCACGATGGAAGCATATGCTTCACTTCCTCCAAATACCTATGTACCCACCCCGTACAACATGGTACCCGTATATTACGCACAACCGACCTTCCAATCACCACCCCAAAACTACCAAGCTCCACTAAATGCCTTCAGATCACCTCACCCAAATTACCAAGCTCCACAACTAAATTATCGGACTCCCCCACCCATTTACCATACCCTAAAAAAAAACCAACCCAATGCATACCAGAATCAACCTTTACCAAACGCCTATAATACGCCACGTCCGAATTTTGAAAAGAATCCTCCTCGAATATTCACTACAATGATGGAATCTCGGACTGAGATATTCAAAAGGTTAAGTGCGGCAGGAATGATCCAGGTACTACCACCAAAGGTCGTTGACCAAAAAAATCAGTTTTTCCGAGCTGATCAGACGTGTGCCTATCATTCCAATGGCGTAGGACACAGTGCTAAAGATCGCATCAATCTCAAGTAGAAAATACAAGACTTGATTGACCGAAAGGAAATCGTACTCCAAATAGCTCCTCCGAATGTGAACACCAACCTTTTGCCAAATTATGGCAACAATGTGATTCACATGATCGAAAAAGAAAAAGATTAGGTCGTGGGGAGGCCCACCATCTGTGATTATCGCAAAGAACTGGAGGGCACAGTGGCGTCATTGTCCTTACAAGAACGCTCGAATTTCAATGTATTAATCCCAGCTCAAGTGACGCTAGCGCCACCCCACAAAGAGTTTGTAGTCCAAGATGCTGCCGCACATGGTATTACAAGATCAGGGAGATATTATACTCCTGAAGACCTAGCCCAAGGGGCACCCTGCATGGAGGGTAATAAAAGAAGGACTATCACTGAAGGTGAAGCCGAAGACTTTTGGCGCTGAATGCAGCCGAAAGAATACTCCATTATTGAGCATTTAAAGAAGATGTCGGCCCAAATATCGGTGCTAGTGTTGCTGCAAAGTTCACCCTAACACCGCCTGGCTCTAATGAAGGTGTTGGAGGAAGCTCATGTCCCAGCTGCAACAAATAGTGAAAACCTGGCCGAGATGGTCGCCCGTGTTATGGGGGAACACCAAATTGCCTTCACAGAAAAAGAGTTGCCCAAGGAAGGCATAAATCACAACAAAGTGTTGCACATCACTATCATGTGTCGCAACAAAGTGGTAACCCGGGTATTGATTCATAATAGGGAAGGACTAACGTTTGCCCCGAATCTACCCTGACGCAGCTAGGGTATGACCTGGAAAAGGTTTGCCAAAGTTACACTAGCATAAGAGCGTTTGACGGAGGACATTGCGATGCCACTGGAGTAGTTGATTTAGATATTCAAATTGGACCTGCCGAGTTCACCACTGAATTTCAAGTCATGAAAACACCAGCCAATTACAATTTTCTTCTGGGAAGACCATGGATCCATATGGCAGGGGCAGTGCCATCCTCGCTCCATCAATCTGTAAAATTTATCTAGGAAGGAGAAGAAGTGGTGATCCACGGAGAAGCCAGCATGCACAATTATCCAGACAATTTAGTACCTATCATTAAAGCCGCACCCCAAAGGAACTGATTTCCATGTTATGGAGTTAGTGGGAGCAGCCCACAAGATAGACTCCCTGGAAACTCCTATGCCAGCAGCTTATAAAATGATTGCTTCCACCTTGATTCTAAACGGGTTTGAACATGGAAAAGATAATTTTCACTTTGGGCTTAGCTACATCCCAACAGAGGAATAGATGCCTACCAAGAAGAAACAAGAGGTTGCAGATCTCTGTAAATCTATTCTGAATCTGTACCAGCCATTTCCCCACAAAATGTCGATGTCTGAGGGTGCTGACATTGAAGAAGGGATAAGGATGCTATTCCAAGAGGGAGATTTCTTCGTGATCCTAAAAGAGTGTGCTGAAACACCCAGCATCAGAGAGGCAGAACAGGGCGAGCAGCTATCCAACTGGACCTCAACCCAGCTACTGGCTCTTAGGTAGAGAAAGATGATTTTATTTTTGAAAATGGGGAGAATCAGTCCTCACCCTCTTTGTCACTTACATACCTCATAATCTTTTTGAAAAAATGAAAATAGCTTGACCTAAGCCAGGACCACAGTTTGTACTCCTAAATATTTTTAAATTAACGAAAGCCTCAGTTTGTTAAAAATGTTTTATTTGTTGCATGCACGTTTTATACTAACATATTTCGCCTAGAATTTTATTTTCAGTAATAAAAATAATAAAGCAACCTTAAATGTCATGACATGTTGCAAAATGAATGAGTTGGGCAGCGTATATGAAGAAGAATATGAGGAATACGACGAGACCACGATGCTACCCGAGGGTCACACAGAGGAAGTAGAACAATTGGAGAATGAGCAGAAGCCGAACTTGGACGAAACAGAGGCCACAAATCTAGGTGATGAAGAGGATGTCAAAGAAACAAGGATAAGCGCACACCTGGATACCCCCCTCAAAGAAGAATTGATAAGTTTGCTAAGAGAGTGCGTGGACAACTTCGCATGGTCATACGCCAACATGCCAGGGCTAAGTATCAATGTAGTGTCTCACAGGCTACCCATCAATGAGGGGTTTGCTCCAGTAAAGCAGAAAACCCAGCAATTCAAACCGGATCTTAGTATCCGAATCAAAGACGAGGTGGAGAAACAGATTGAGTCTGGAGTGGTAGAAGAGACATCCTACCCCACATGGCTATCCAATATAGTCCCGGTGCCCAAGAAAGACGGCAAGATAAGAATCTGCGTGGATTACTGAGATCTTAACAAGGCTAGCCCAAAGGATAATTTTTCACTCCCGAACATCCATATACTCAGAGATAATTGTGCCAAGCACAAGTTGCAGTCGTTTGTAGATTGTTTCGCCGGCTACCACCAGATCTTAATAGATAGAGAGGATGCCGAGAAGACAGCTTTCATCACCCCATAGGGGGTGTACCACTACAGGGTAATACCCTTCAGCCTCTAGAACGCCGGTGCAACATACATAAGGGCAATGACTACCATTTTCCACGACATGATCCATAGAGAGGTTGAAGTCTATGTGGACGATGTCATTATCAAGTTAAGGGAGAGTGCGGAGCAAACCACACACTTGAGGAAATTCTTCGACAGACTCTGGAAGTTTAATTTGAAATTGAGTGCCAGCTGGAAAGGTTACTGGGATTCAGACTCAGCCGAAGAGGCATAGAGCTAGACCCAACAAAGATCAAGGAAATCCAAGAGTTGCCTCCTCCCCAAACTAAGAAAGAAGTTATGAGCTTCCTGGGAAGGTTAAATTACATTGGGCGGTTCATAGCTCAATCCACCATCATTGTGGAGCCCGTCCTCAAGCTTTTGAAAAAAGACGCTCCTACTAAATGGACAGAGGAATGCCAAGAGGCATTTGACACTATCTAGAGATACTTGTCCAACCCACCAGCCCTGGTACCACCAAGACCTGGAAGCCCTTTGTTGTTGTACTTGTCAGTTGCTGAAAAAACATTCGGGTGCGTGTTAGGACAACACGATGAAGAAAGGAAAAATGAGCGTGCCATCAATTATCTGAACAAAAAGTTCACGGCCTGCGAGGCTAGATATACGCTAGTGGAAAAAACTTGTTGTGCTCTAACTTGGGTGGCTCAGAAATTGAGGCATTATTTATCTTCATATAGCAACCACCTCATATCCAAGATGGATCCATTGAGGTACATATTCCGTCAGCCCATACCCATCGGGAAATTAGCCAAATGGCAGATGTTGCTGAGTGAGTTCGACATTGTATACATAGCCCAGAAATCCATCAAAGGACAGGCCTTGGCTGACTTACTAGCCGCAAGCCCAGTGGATAAAGAGCTTGAACCACTTCATACCCATTTCCCAGACGAAGGGGTGTTGGCTATAGAAGAAGGAGTAGCAGAATCCTGTACTGGCTGGAAGTTGTTCTTTGATGGAGCAGTAAATTACAAAGGTTCCGGAATCGGAGTGGTCTTGATATCAGAAAATGGGCTCAAATTCTGTTGTACCAACAACATGGTTGAATAGGAAGCCTGCATACTAGGCCTCAGATATGGACATTAATGAATTATTGGTCATTGGAGATTCTGAATTGCTGATTCTCCAAGTACAAGGCGAATGGGCCACTAAGAATGAAAAGATCTTACCATATGTGAACCTGGCATAAAGATTGTGCAAGAAGTTAAGAAAGATTGATTTTCGACATACGCCGAGGGCTCAGAATGAATTTGTTGATGCACTGGCCATAATAGCATCAATGATCCAACATCCTGAAAACAGTCACATCGACCCGCTAAGGATAAGTCTGAAAGAAAAACATGCCCACTGTTGCCATGTGGAGACTGACCCAGATGGCAAGCCATGGTACAGTGATATCAAAATGTATCTGGAGGGACGGGAATACCCCGAAGGCATTACAAATGGACAAAAGAAGACCATCCAAAGAATGGCGAACGGTTTCTTCCTGAACAAAAAAGTGCTATATAAACAGATTCCAGATTTGGGTCTGCTTAGATGTGTAGATGCCGGCGAATCCACCAAACCTCTAGAAAAAGTACATGTGGGAACATGCGGACCTCATATGAATGGATCGTACTAGCAAAGAAGATCCTACGAGTAGGATATTATTGGATGAATATGGAGAGTGACTGCTACAAATACATGCAAAAGTGCCATCAATGCCAGATCCACAGTGATCTGATCAAAGCCCCTCTAAGTGAGCTTAATGTTATGAGCTCACCATGGCCTTTCATCGCCTGGGGCATGGATATTATTGGACCCATTGAACCCGCAGCCTCGAATGGCCATCGGTTCATCTTGGTTGCCATTGATTATTTCACCCAGTGGTGGCAGACTTTGTGCGAAACCACATCATATGCAGATTCGGTGCGCTCGAGTCCATCATAACAGACAACGGGGAAAATCTGAATAGCCATAAAATGACTAATAAACATATGGGCAACCTGTGGGCCAGCCAAAAATCTAGGTCAGTCAATTTTCGTTGCCTAGGAATGGTCCCATGTAACGACCCATTTGATCTTTATAATTTTTCGGCATTTTTGCCCATTCCAGAGCATTGATTAGCTGGCTTTTGACCCGAAGGGACCGCTGATATCCTTCCCGAGGTGCCTAGATCGGATTCGGGCAACTTTTGTGAAAATATAGGTTTTAAGTGAAAAATGGTTAACCCAAAGTTGACTTTTTGGCAAACGAACCTTTTTCAGAATTCCATCGATTCCAAGAGGTCCGGATGGTCGTTTAGAACTGGTATGTATGTTTGGTCCGGATCCCAATGCACTTGGATGCATTTCAGGACTTGGGATGGGAAAATTGGAATTAAGGCACCGGGGGTTGACTCGATTAACATGACCTCCGTTGGGAATTCCAAGGCCACAGGCGCGTTCGTAGTTCATTTTTATGTGGGACTATACGACTGGTATGTGAGCAGATGGCCTCGGGAATTAGTCAGAAAATCGGATCGAAAGGTGAAACTTGGGCTAAGTTTCTAGTGTCTGGTGTCCGCTTTGGCGGCACCAGCACCGCTGGAGCGGTAGCCCTGCCGCTGAAGTGGTCCTAGCCATATAATCGAACTATTAACACACGGCTCTATCGCCCAATCTAAGAGAGAAAGAATGACAATTTTCTAAATGTTCTGCAGCCCCCTATTTATAAGTGTGGTGCACGACACACCCATAAACAAGACTCTACTAGACACGGTCTGTAGACAACCTTAGGACGAAACTGCTCTGATACCACTTCTGTCACGACCCAAGCCGATGAGTCATGATGAGCGTCTGACCTCAAGTGACCAAGTACCTCTATACTCATACTTGGATAACACTGAATAACAAGGGCCCATGAATAACTAGATCCGAACTATACTGACTCAAGAAAGGATAACATCATGAACTTTGTACCATCATAATATATATATATATATATATATATATATATATATATATATATATATGCTAAAAAGAACGATGCAAGCTGACTAGATCGCTACATATGCTATACACAAAAGAATAGGAGCCGATAAGGCTACATCACGTACCAACTATATACCACTGTCTACAGACCTCTACTGGAATATAAAGCTATAGAAAGGACGGGACAGGACCCCGCCATACCCATATATATACATCCCAAAATTACATACCAAAATAGACTGCAGCTCCGGATCAAGTGGAGCGCATTGGCCACTGCTGGATGGGAGTCCTACGGAGCTGGACCGCCTGTCTGTCTACCTGAACCTGCGGGCATGAGCAGCCCCCCGAGCAATAGAGGAGTTAGTACGGACAATGTACTGAGTATGTAAGGCATAATAGTAACATATACATAAGAATCATGAAAAGAATCTGAAACTCATAAGCCAACTGACTGTCGGAATGCGTCTGTATGACTGAATATCTGAAAATATCTGTATAACGGAAAGTGCCTCTGCAGTGTATGATATGCATACTCTCTTTAAAAAGAATCATATATATATATATATATATATAGTATACTGCCCCACCATATAGGTACGGTGTTATCCTCAAATGATTAGTATACTATCCAGCCATATAGGCACGGTGTTATCATCATCATCATCCTGCGTCTGGGCATCCCGCGTCCAGGACGATATCATAAGCTGCCCACTGCAGTGGTGTGTCTGCCCGGCCATATAGGCGCGGTGTTATACTGCCCGGCCATATAGGCGCGGTGTAAGAAAATAGCTATACATATATATATATATATATATATATATATATATATATATATATAAATGCATGAAAGACTCGGAAGAGAATACTCTGAGCTACTCTAAAAAACATAAGATCTCTGGAAGCCATAGATATAAAACATAGGAGGTCAAGGATACACTAAATCCAATACCATGTAGGAGTAGAGTTTAGAACTCGCTTTCTTACTCTGTTCATTCATAAGATAAGGATCATGCCAAAAAGAACAGAAAGGACAGCCTTAACATACCTTGAAGCGTGCCTAGTCATCCAACTTCTACTTCCTGAACTTGTAAGTCTACAATCAAGATAATATAGACCACAATTAGACCCTTTACAACACTTACTATCCAATTCAAGTACGGAAAGAACTTAACGAATTGCAGGTAGCATTTCCTTTGTAACCCTAACAATCCTTCAACTCCCAATCAATGCAAACATCAACGACAATATCAATAATAGCAATATCAATTCTTACTTATCAAAATACAATCAATTATACTCCATATTCTCTCCCAAAATAGCCCCTTAACCCTAACTTTACCCTTATTCAACTTCCCATTTCCTTAACTATATTATTTCACTTAAAATCACTAAAATTCTTGATACTTAGCTCAAACACAAAGATAAGAATCATATACATACCTTGAAGAGACTAGAATACTAAGAATCAACTTCAACTCTAATTCCAAAGCTTAACAACTTCAATAGAACCCTAGGGACAACTTTCCCTTCATAAGCTCGGGTTTACGGGGCTCGGATCTTGCTAAATCTTCACTATGATGATGGAAAATATTGAGAGGAATATTCTAGGACTTTCTCTGACTTGGGGAATGAAAATAATGAGAATAAAAAGTGAGGGCGAAATATATATAGATGGAACTAGAAAGTTCCAGCGAGGCGGATCGATGGATAGGTCGACAGCGCATCAACGTGTCGATGGCTGGTCGATGTGCTCCATTGACCTACCACCAGAAAGTTCAGAGGTGGTGGAGCATGAACCGTACACCACGATGGCTCGACGACATGTGGACGGCCCGTCGATGGGGACTGGTTTCTGCATACTCTCCTGAGTCGCTCCGGCTCGCATCGATTCGTTTCGTTTAACTTATAATCCTGTTGTACTGCAAGAAACATGTACTTATACTTTGGTACATGCGAGGTAAAGCATTTAATCTCCTAAAGACTCGGGTACGGATCTCTATCCTAAGGGTATAGACCACTCATAAGCCAAGGACTTTCTTACGATGAAAATGAGAGGTGTGACAGCCTTAATCTTGGTTGGGTCTAGTTCTATGCCCCTTTGGCTGACTATAAATCCAAGAAACGTTTCGGAGGGCACTCCGAATGTGCATTTTGCCGGGTTTAGTTTCAAATTAAACTTTTGGATTCTGTCAAACAACTTCCTCAAATATGTGATGTGCTCTAAACTTTCTCTTGACTTAATGATGATGTCATCCACGTATACTTCAATTTCCCTGTGGATCATGTCACGGAAGATGCTGGTCATAGCCCTCATGTAAGTGGCCCCGGCATTTTTGAGACCGAAGGCATCACCCTGTAGTGATACACTCCCCATGGAGTGATGAAAGCTGTTTTTTCCGCATCCTCTTTGTACATTAGGATTTGATGGTATCCCGCGAAGCAATCCACCAATGACTGTAGCTCATGTTTAGTACAGTTGTCTATGAGTATGTGGATGTTTGGGAGTGGAAAATTATCTTTGGGACTGGCTTGGTTGAGGTCACGGTAATCCACATATATTCGTATTTTCCATCCTTTTTTGGTACCGGCAATATGTTGCCAACCACGTGGGATACGGGTTACTTCTACCACTGTTGATTTAATTTGTTTTTCTACCTCATCCTTAATGCGGATACTGAGATCTATCATGAACTGCCTGATTTTCTATTTCACGGGGGTAAAACCTGCATTGATGGGCAACCTGTGGGACACTACACTAGTACTCAATCCCGACATGTCAGCATATGACCATGCTATGATGTCCATATATTGTTTTAGTAGACTTATCAGTTCTTCCTTTTAGGGTTCTTCTAGGTGTGCACTTATCCTAGTTTTCTTGATGTTTTCTTCATCACCTAGGTTGATGGCTTCTGTTTCATCCAGATTCGGCTTTTGTTCATTTTCCAACTGTTCTACCTCCTCTATGAGACCCTCAGGTAGCATTGTTTCTTCGTCATATTCCTCGTACTCTTCTTCTTCAATACTGTTTGACTTATTCGTTTTGCAACATGTCATGACATTTAGGGTTGCTTTAATATTTTTATTACTGAAAAATCAAGGCAAAGTGAGGTTTAGTATAAAACACATGCATTAAAAGTGAAAATAAAAGCCAAGTTTTTTTCCATGATTCGAGGCTTTATTAATTTGATTGTAATGAAAGTACAGACTGTGGTCCAAGCTCGGATCGAGTCATTTTCATTTTTGAAAACATTACGAGGTAAATAAAGTGCAAAGGGTGAGTGATCGGGCCTCGACCGATTCTCATCGTATTAAAATAAATTCATCATTTCTCTACCGAAGAGCCAAGAGTGGGGTAGAGGTCCAGTTGAACAATTGCTCACCCGGATCAGCATCACGGATGGTAGGAGCTTCTGTGCACTCTTTCAATAACACCGAGCAATCTTCCTCTCGGAATAGCATCCCTATCAATTCTTCTCTGTCTGCATCATTCGGCATAGGCATTCTATTTGGGAATGACTGGTATATATTCGGAATAGGCTTGTAGAGTTTTGCAGCGCCTTTCTTATTCTTACTGGCAGTTGAGACCTCGTCATCAGTTGGGATATACCTCAGCCCGAAGCAAAAATTGTCTTGGGGAATGGGAATTGGCTCAGTGATGCCATGTAAATTCCTTCCCAAACCCTTCCCAGGATCGAACCCGTTCTGGAGCATAATTGATGCAATCATTTAATATACTGCGGGCATGGGTGCTTCTATGGAATCTATTTTGTGGGCAACCCCTACCAGTTCCATCACGTGGAAGTATGCTCCTTTTAGTGCTGCCTCAATGACAAGCACTGAATTGTCCAAGTAGTTGTCAATGCTCTCTTCTCCGCGTATTACAACCTCGTGGCCCTCCCACATAAACTTTAAAGACTGATGGACTGAAGATGGCACGAATCCTGCCATGTGGATCCATGGCTTTCCCAGTAGCAAATTGTAATTTACGGGTATTTCCATGACTTGGAATTCAGTAATGAATTTCGCTGGCCCTATTTGAATGCTGAGGTCAACTTCTCTGGTAGCGTCACATCGACCCCCATCAAATGCTTTTATGTTGGTATGGCTCCGACGAATCTTCCCAAGGTCATATCTTAGTTGGATTAAAGTGGACTCGAGGTAAATGTTAATACCAGCCCCATTATCGACCAAAACTCGAGTTACCACTTTGTTAGTGATATGTAGCGCCTTGTTGTGATTCTTGCCTTCTTTGGGCAGTTCTTTCTCAGTGAAGACAATTTGATGTTCCTCCATGACATTGGCGACCCTTTCTGCCAACTTTTTACTACTTGTCCCGGCCGAGACGTAGGCTTTTTTCAATACTTTCATCAAAGCTAAATGGTGCTGTGATGAACATAGCAAAAGTGCCAATACAGAAATTTGGACCAGGGTTTTCTTCAACTGTTGCACAATGGAGTATCTTTCGGTTGCATCTGGCGCCAGAAATCCTCTGCTTCGCCTTCAGTGATGGTCCTCTTTTGATTTCTTTCTTTCCGAGGTGCCCCTTGGGCCAAATCTTTGAGAGTATAGCATCTTCCCTACCGTGTCATTTCGTGAGCCACAGCTACTTGCACCATAAATTCTTTTCTAGGTGCTACTGCCACTATTTGGGATACGTGTGCAACTACTAGCGTGGGAATCAATACTTTGAACTGTGGGCATTCTTGTATGGAGAGTGATGCCACTGTGCACTTGAGTGCTTGAATAAAATCCCGGATGACGGTACTGCCTGCGACCCAATTGTCACGACCCAACCGGAGGGCCATGACGGGTACCCGGAGCAGACCTACCGAGCACCTCTTAACATACTTATCATAATCATATCTAAAAAGACCACAAAGGATAACTCATAAATTTCATAATTTGTAAGGGTATGAGTCTCAAAAGATAAATGCATATCTATATAAACGACATCAACTATGCCTATATGTACAAGCCGACAAGGCTGCCAAAAATGATATACAAAATATGAACCGATGAGGCTACAGAACATCTAACTATATACATCTGTTGACGAGCCTCTACATAGAGTGCATAACATCATAAAGACGGGACAGGACCCCGCCATGCCCACATATGTACACAAAAGAATAGTACCACTAAACTGCAGCTCCGAAGCTAATGGAGCGCTCCTTATCAATCGCTGATGAAGCAGCCTAGGGGTCTGGTCCATCTCCCTGTCTACCTGCGAGCATGAACGTAGCGTCCACAAACAAAAATGACGTCAGTACGAATAATGTACTGAGTATGTAAGGCATGTATAACAACATAAACAAAATATGAAAGAAGCATAAGGTAAGAGACATAACCTGTACATCTAATTGCCTCTTAAGGTGGATATCATGCATGCTTAGCCTTTATAACAAAAAACATTTTCATACATACATATATAATATAAGTGTTAGTGTTGCAGAGCGTGCAACCCGATTCATATATCATATCATCCCACATTCGGGGCATCCCGCTTCTGGGGTATCATCATAACCTGCCCACTACAGTGGTGTGCACATCTACGTACCTGCCTGACCGACTATAGCGCGGCGCGGTGTGAGAAAATACATACATATATATAAAGCATGAATGAGAGCCCAAATAAAATTTTACAACTCTATCGAAGTCGGTAAACCTCTGATTTCTATTATGGAATCATCATCATCGCTATATCTCACCTGAAAGAACAACTACCATAAGTTGAGATCAACAATAATGAATAAAATCAATAATCATGGAACAAGCTCAATAATATCATGAGAACATCAAGAGTTATAAGCTTTGGTATCTCTAGAAATGGAATCATCACCATCATCATCATGGAGAACATTTATCAACAATATCGTAAAAACCTTGAGAATCATGAGCTTCTACCATTTCGAGAAATAGGGATATTATGGATATCATGTGTCGGTTCACAAAAAAGGAATCATGCCTTAAGAAATAAATGGTTAGCCTTAACATACCTTTACGTATCTTTAACTACTTAATGTTCTCCTCCCAAGCCCGCAAATCTACATTTAAGAGAATTCGTACTAAGGTTAAGTCTTGAAAACACTCTTAAGTTCAAACTAGAGTAACTGATGAACTAGCGGAAAATCTAGGCAGCACTTCCCCTATTTTGTCTACTTCTACCAATTTTCAAAACAACACCCAATCAACCATAACAACATTCACAATACAATAATCAAAGAATTATATTCAATTTAATCTCAAACTAATCCAAAATCTTTTTTCAAATTCATCTCATAGTCATCATTTTCAATTCAATACTTTCTGACTTCTCCACTTTGATTCTTTTCCTTTCCAAGAGTTACTAAACCTTTAAGCCAAATCAATCATATGAAGATGGAGAACATACCTTATATTAGAAGAACTTCACCTCACTCAACTTCTCCCAAGATCAAGTTCATCACAACATTGAAGAAAAGCAAGAATAGTCACCTTCCATGGATTATCTTGGGGTTTTTTGATGTTTGATCTTCTCTTTTAATGGTGTAGAAGGTTTTGGAATACTGTATAACCTTCAAGAACCCTCTAACAATGTGTAGAGAAGAGTGTGGAAAGTGGGTGTGAAGAATGGGATCTTTTGGAACTTAAAAGGGGTTTTAAATTGTCCTCCGCTTCAATTTGCAGTGGAGATACGGCACCACATACCTAGTATGCAGCCGCCTCTCCCCTCCTCTCCTTGGAGAAGCTTTTGGGCAGTGAGTTCCCCAATTTTTTGGAGTTTGCGGCCAATATGATGCACAACATACAAAGTATGCGGCCGCATATTGCCCCAAATTTTCGATTTCGCGAAAATGCGTTCTTTTCGATTCGTTTGACCTCCAATCCTTATGGAACCTTCTTGTAACTTATTTATAAATTCATTAACCATCTAAGGATCCCTATATCTTCCTCTCAAGGTGATGTTGTGTAACACAAATGATACGAAATATTCCCAAAACATAACTCAAATTCCAATCCTTCAACGAGCTTACTTCTGCCGATTCATTTGACTCTAAAACCTTAAGGTACATACTTAGAATTTTTATATTCCCTCCTTAACCTTGTAAGGGCTTCATATCCCCTTTAGTCTTACGTTAGATTAATTATAATGTAAGCACGAAATTTTCCAAGGTGTAACACCAATAATCTTCTTTTTCAATCATGTGAATTACATTGTTGTCGCGGTTAGGCAAAGGATTAGTGTTTACATTTGGCACAGCCTTCTGGAGAACAATTTCCTTCCTGTCAATCATATCTTGTATTTTGTACTTTAGGTTGGAACAATCCTCAGTATTGTTCCCTACTCCGTTAGAATGGTTAGAGCATGTTTAGTCCGCCTAATAAAATTGATTATTGGGATCGATGACCTTTGGGGGAAGTTTTTTTATCATCCCGGCGATGCTCAATCTTTTGAACAGCTAAGTTTGAGTTTCCATTAATGGAGTAAATGTGTGTGCAGGTTCTTCTCAAAGTTTTGACGTGGTGCATTGTAGGTATGTGGTGGAGGTTGGTTTTGGTAATTTGTGGGTGGGTTATTTTGTGGAGGTCTATAGGCAGGTGCGGGAGTTTGGAAATTTGGTTGTGGAGCTTAGTAATTTGGTGGTGGTGACTAAAAGGTATTTTGTGGAGCTTAGTAGTTAGGTGGTGGTGTTTGGAAAGTGGGTTGCACGTAATAAACGGGCACCGGGTTATATGGAGCGGGTATGTAAGTATTTGAAGGTGGTGAAGAGTATATTTCCTTCGTAGGCTGGAATTCCTCTTTCTTTTGGGTCTGGGCTGGGAGTATGGGAAATGTTCGCCACGTCTTCCTTTTTCTTTCTAATAAACCCTGTTAGGCTTGTTTCGGTAGCTTTGCTGGAAATTCCAAACTCAGATGCAAGCACAGATCATCGTAGCTTAAACTCATAGCTTTTCGGGTAGCTCTTGTAGATTGCTCCAACATTTCACCCATTTTTCACTATAATTCCTTATCACGCCTATCCTGTTCTTCCCTCCACACCTTTTCCATCTCTTCATAGTGATCAATCTCTTGATGATTTGGTGAGAAGGCATTTGGGTTGATAGGAGTGTGGAAAGAAACTGCTGGGTGTGCAGGGTGATTTTTAGGCATATGGGTGGCTTTTGCGGTTGGTAGGGGAATGGTGCCTGGGCATATAGTGGAGCTAGGGTGGGTGTCATGCGGTGCTGGGTAGGAGGGAACTGAATAAGTGGTTTCGGAAATTCGAACAATGTTGGGAGGTAGTGGGGTTTGGTATGAGGTACCAACGTGTCCAACAGCGATTGGGTTTAGGGTGAACGGCATTGTGGTCCCAGTGGGGTAGGTGGGGAAGTGATCAGGTAGTGGTGAGCTTAAAGAGGAAAAGTTATGGAGGCCTTCTTGCCTCAGTGGACACCTCTTTGGCAGCATTGGCCGTTTCCGCTCTTGTGACCTTTTCTTGGAGGTCAGCAACTTTCTCAAACGGTATCTTAATAACATCCTCAGAACGTGAGAATTCTTGCAATTCCGATGTGGGTGACTCCCTAATGGCGAGTTCAGTTCGATTTTGTTCATCTTCCGAATTACCAGACATTTTTGCTTTGCCTCGATCTTGTTGGGATAGGGATGCTATTGCAGCTTTAGATCTTGTGAAGTATGCCAGTGTGAACACGAATCAACTTTCTCTTTCTATAAGAAAATAACAACTCAAAGGAAGATGATGTTGGTTTGTTAGAATGTAGTAAAAAGGCAAGATATCACACAGAGTTGACATGTAAAGCACGTAGAGCATAAATAATCATATGTTTGATTGAAATGCTTGATTGATCCCTTGTACCGGGATTTCGGGTATTTTTGTCTCTTTTGTTAAGTGGGGGAATATATATTTATATAATATAGGGACCGAGTCTTACGTAGACTGCCTACTTATCCCTCCGCGGGAAATCAATCCCTCCTGTAGTTCAGGTTACATAAATAATGATACTCCTACTTTAAACCTACCCAAAACCTTCCTAGACCAGGCCCAATAAGGGCTTCCTACGTATCCCTCCTCGGGATATCAGGTCGGGCATAGTTTCTTTTACATATAAATAGTAGGGGCACAAATTTGTTCAAAATTCAAAAAGGGGATCCCCTAACGTCTACCCAAAAGTGACCTCACTTTGAGATCGGAACGGGTGTTTGTCCTTTTCACCATGTTTTCTGGCCAAAGGCACTACTTCCTAATATTGGGGAGGGAGTATTACCCAAATCCCTCCCGTATGGAACAAATGCTCTAGCTCAAACTTGAAAACATCGCATTCTTCAATGTCATGCCCCGGGGCTCCAGAATGAAAAAGACAAATCCTTCTTTGACTTGTTCCCACAGACGAGGCCCTCCAAGTGGCTCTAATTAGCTGGATCTTCCCCGTGCTTGCCAATTTCTGGAAGATACTTGCGTACGAGTCCTTAAAGATGGTGAGGTCGTAACGCCAAATATGAGTGTCCAAAGTAATTCCTTCGTTTGGGGAGACGGTATCGTGGACCAACAACGATTGGGGTCCCTATAGCTTGTGAATTGTCTTGTCATTAATTAACCTTATAATTCTCTTCCTGAAAGCCAGGCATTCATCGGCAGTATAGTCTGGTTGCTCTTTGTGGAACAGGTATCTCTTGTGCACGAAAATTGGAGCGCAAGGTGGTAGCCGTTCATGGCTAGTTCAAGTGGCTCCTACACTCTTAAGCTTATCAAATATTTCATCGCATGTCACATGTCTTGGTGAGACACAGTAGGGCAAGGAAGCAACCTTGAGTGCAATTGCCTACCAAGCTGATGACGCCGGGCGAACAAACTCTATTTGTACTTAGGGCTCTTCCCATTGTTTTTTGGAGGCAACAGAGGCGGCCTCTTTAGATGGCCAAGTGGGCTCTTGCGGGTCTGATTCCGCTTCATAGTCCTCGTCTCCTTGTCCCTCAAATAGGGATATGTACTCGTGAGGTATTTCTTTTTCTTTGTCCAAAAGGTCTTCTTGGTGATGCCCTATCTCAGTGGGCTCCTTAGGCGAGCTTTCCGCATAGTCCATCAACTCGTCGGCCTTTTTGATCTTGGTCTTGACCGCTCGGATTTTCCTTTCCAGGTTTCGAATCTTCCTACTAAGCGATCCTTCGCTTTCCCTTTTGATGGCAACATGCTCCGGGGTGTTCATGGTAACCTTTATAAAGGTGACTAGGGTTAGTTGGATTAATTGGCTTTCAAGTTATTTTGGGTGTTTTCTTTGTTTTGCTTTGGGATGGTGATCAGTATATGAGATCAATCAAATCATTCAAATGAAACATATGAAACACATATTCCAATAGCAATATATCAATAAGCATAAATATACTACTCGTGTTCCTAAGGTTTTCTAATCATTTGGAACATAAACGTGCCATTTGTACCAAATCATTTCCCCCATAATCATAAATCTCATTAATAATATTTCTCCCCGGAGGGGTACAAAATATAAATAAAGACAAGATAGAAAAATAAATCAGCGGAAGTGTCCTCCAGTAGTTGATGATGAATCCCTATCGGTCCTTTCCTTCATGGCCTTTCAGAGGGGGGTCTGGATGTGGAGGTGGGCTGTCAATACGGCATCCACCAATAAACCCTTCTCCGTGAAGCTTATTGGGGCAATGTCATCTAAAGTCTTCTTCATCCGATCATCGAGCTCAGTCAAGCAGTCATGGGTGAACCCCAACTCATGCTTCAAGCTTTCTATGGTAGCTTGATCTTGCTCTATCTTCTCCAAATACTTGGCATCCCTATCATCGGCCCTTCTTTGATTCAAACGGGCTCTGATCTCGGCTTTGGAAGCCTTACCTTGTACACAACTGTAGAGAATGGGCTTAGGAGTGAGAGTGCCCTGTAAGTCGACCCTCAACCAATCTCTATACTCTTCGTCACAACCTGGATGAAACCTGTTGGGAGCTAAAGTGTCTGGACCCCAAGATATGTGACCATTCCACTCGCGAATACAATCCCTGGCCCTCGGAATCCTATTACCGTCATAGTCAATGATGAGATCCCCCATGTTTCCAACTTGGGGTACCATTTGGGTCCTCCCAAATTGCCTCAAGACTCTAGATGGTGCATAAGGGTGAGTCCCTCGAATCACCATAAGTGGTAAGAATGGCCATTCCCCCCCCCCCCCCCCCCCAACCCCCTGACTACAACAATATTAGTTACGAAGGTATCGAACATCCATTGTATGCCATCCTCCCGAAGTCTAGAAAAGGTGAAGGCCCAACTCCATTTGGCCTGATCCTCAAAATTAGGGCAAAAGTTAATAAGGCCATCCTTTTTCGCCGGCTTACTCAAATATTGGGTACCCCCGACTCTGATCATGTGTTTGAGGGTACACCATTGTAGGAGTAGGTTGCATCCTTGGAAGTATTTATAGTGGTTTCTACAAAGGCTTAGGGCTCGGTACATATCGGCTAGGATGATTGGAATAAAGTCAAAATATTTGGTGTCTTCTTGTCGGGTTATGCCATAAAAGATAGCATGGATGACTAAGATGGCTCGAGTGTTTATGGCTAAGGTTCTATCTTTGGGAAAGATCATGAGTCCCAAGAGGCAAATGGAAAAGGCTAAAGGTAGGGTAGCTTCCCATTTGGCATAGGTTTCGAATTCGGCTGGGTGTTCCACAATCCACTTAAGTTACCGAATCGCTTATATAACTCCCTAAAGGGTATGGTAGGACCATGTGCCCAATTGGCATGGGATAAGGAGAGCATCTTAAGTATTTGGTTGGGGTAGGACCTTTTGGGATTAGGACATGTTTGTCGGGGTTCTTCCTTCTTTTTGGACCCGACCTTACATTGGTTAGGACATCCCTCAATTCTTCCAAAGTCGGGCCATTTCTATAGTATCCCCAATTTGGAAAACCATCCTATCTCATTCCTAAAACCCGGTAATCACCTCTATTAGCTCCCTCCAACCTTTCATCGTCATTATAGAGGGTAAGTTTCCTAAGTGGCAAGAGATTCTCTGTTACACCCCGTATCTTCAAAGAGCACTTATCAAATTTGAAACATAAGTACGTTGAGTTAGGATTAAGTAAAACCACTTTGAAATATAAGGAGCAAGCATTATTAAGTATAGTTAATGAGTGAAGGATGTATATAAGGTATACCAGAGGGTTTTATAAGGAAATGAGTGGAAGAAATGAAGTAGTACGACTTTGGAGAAATGATGGGTAATGTTTTGTGTATAATTTTGGCCCAAATTGGGGGACGCATATCTCTTATCATATGAAGTGTTTTAAGGTGAAACAAAAGCCTAAAATGAATTTCGTCGAGTCTAGTTTCCAACGCAATAAACCTCTCGTCGATAGGACATAGGAGTAGAGAATTATTGACGTTACAAGCTCCACTGACAGAGCAGAAACGACTGCTACAGTGACCGACCCGAATTTGACCCTTATAAAAGGGGTAAAAACCCCTTTATTTCACCAGATTTGCCCAGAAATTTTTAGAAAATTGAAGAGAGAGAGGGGGGATCACAAAGTGAGCAATTTTCAAGCGAGGAGTATTAATCGAAGCTCGGATAAACGCATGGATGTGATTCTAGTATGGTTTTGCGGTGGATTCAAGGTAGATATTGAAGATATCTCTGTTTTAACAAGAATAAGGTATGAATCTCCTATTATTAATGTTAATTTTGGTTTATTAACGGAGATAAAGTCGTTAAATAATTTTATAGCGAGTTGGTTGGTTGTGGAAATTGGGAAAACATCGTGTGGGATGTTTTGTGGTACATGTTGGTGTTGGAAAATATGTGATTGTCGTTGTTGTTGTTGTTGTTGGTTGCTGATTTATAATTTCGGGCTAGGCATATAAACAGGGGAGATGCTGCCGAAATTTCAGCAGATTCCAGAAAGAGTTAGTTTGAGGGCTTAAGACATGCCTATGAAGATGAGTCTAACAAAAGTATAAAATTTCTTGAATACAGATTTACGAACCTGGGAGGCCAAGCGTTGACTAGTTAGAGTTAAGGCGACCAAAAAGGTATGTTAAGGCTAGTCCCCTTCTTTCAAAGGCATGATTCTTATGTTGTGATTCCACATACGTTTCCATAACCTTTTTATTTCCAAGAGTTAGAAACTCATGATTCTTAAAAGCTTCCTATGATACTAAAGATGAGATGTTTTCCATAATGTCTTTATCCTCAAAAGTTAAAGTTTCATGATCCCAAGAGTTTCTTATGACGCTAAAGATGAGTACGCTTTATAAGGATAAAGAAGATGAGATGTTTTCTATGTTGCGCTTGAGGACGATGATTTTGATTCTAGAAGTTCCAAAGCTTATGATTTTAATGCTATTATGAGATTATCGAGTTTCTTTCATGATTTCCTTGAATTGCTCATTGTTGTTGGTCTCTCCTCATGAATTGTTCCTTCGAGGTGAGATATATCGATGATGATTATTGCATAATATAAATCGGAGGTTACCGACCTTACGTCACTCTGATAGAGTTGTAGCTTTCACTTGGGCTCTCATGCATGCTTTATAATTATGTATGTATTTTAATAACACCGTGCCTACATGGCCGAGCAGTATAACACCGTGCCTACATGGCCGGGCAGTATAACACCGCGCCATCCAATAGGCAGTTGGGCAGACACACTACTGCAGTGGGCAGTTTATCATTACCCCGGATGCGGGAGGCCTGGACACGGGCTAATGATGATCACACCGTGCCTAAATGGTCAGACAGCATTACACCATACCTATATGGTCGGGCAGTTTACTTGTAAATATTTATATGTTGCTTTAAAAGGTAAAGTTAGCATGCATGATATCCGCCTTAAGAGGCAAACCAAGGTACAGGTTATTTCCTTACTCTATGTTGTGCTTTACGTCTCTTACTATGATCTTATGGTATTGTTCATACCTTGCATACTCAGTACATTACTCGTACTGACGTCCCTTCTTGTGGACTCTGCGTTTTATGCCACGCGGGTGTATACATGAGTAGAGGCTATTGCAAGAAGATGTTCCAGCTGGATTGGCGAGCTCTATTTCCTTCCGGAGTGTTGCCGAGTCAGAGTATCTATGTTATGGTATATTGATTTATGTTAGAGACTTTGCAAACAGAGTCATGTATATAGCATGTCAGTCTTGCAAGCGGCTCTGCAAGCCGATGTATCATTATGCATTATGTTACAAATTTCATATGATTACAGATTTTACTTGATTTGAGAAAGACGAAAAGAATGTTTTTGAAAAGCTTTCATTATGCATTTCATTTCGTGGTTTAAGAGTCCAGTGAGATTATGAATATAATGAAAACTAGTGGGTTCGCTCGGCTCTAAGTAAAGGGTCGGGTGCCCATCATGCCCTATCAGGACTGGGGTATGACAAATTGGTATCAGAGCAGTTCGTCCTAGGGGTTGTCTGCAAAGTCGTGTCCAGTAAAGTCATGTTTATGGTGTGAAGCGCGCCACATTTATAAACATGAGGCTACGGGACATCTAGGGTGGTTACTCTTCTTTCACATCTAAGATCGTGCGATAGAGCCAAGTCATAGGAAATGAGATTCTCTATACTAACCTTTGATCTCAGTAGAAGCACAGTATCGATGGGAGAAAGTGAGTGATAATATGGGAAGTCACAGAGGTAAGTCACTTCGTTGAGGCTACATTATCAGAATATATATATATGATAATGGATCGGTTGACATAGAGGTAAGTCAGTGTAAGTACAAGTAGAGGAATTGATTAAATGTATCTCTTGATGATAAGTTCAGTCATAAGTTTGTGAACTGGACAATTGAATGAATTGTTACAAAGGTAAGCAATGGCACGAAGGATGTGTGTCGGGTAAGGTAAGAATATTTCATGTATGATTGAGGTGTAAAGCTGAAGAATGAAAAGGGAAGGTAAACAAGAAGATATAACAGGGCAGATCGCTAAAGGATCAGGTACATCTCGATGTGTGATATATGAGGTAAGTTTTGATATTTTTGTTCTTTTACCTGAAATTGGGAGCCCTGGTGGCTGGGATATGTCGTATACATATATATGCCCTGTGAGGCATTGCTGGTATTTGCTGCATGCAGGTTTTGGATAGTAAGAATTGTAAAAGAGACTCTGCCAGAATTTTTCAAAATCAGGTCATTTAGTTAGGTACACCTAATAGGAAGAAGCGTGGAAAGGAAATACTGTAAATAGACAATAAGTGGGATGCGTTGCTTTAGAGGAGTTATGGATTAAGCATGGCATGAAGAATGATTATGAGGAAGACGATTAGTAGTCCGAAGGATTAAAATGGGTTACATTCGAGGTTTAGTAGGAGCAAGGTCTATTGGGGGATTCAAGGAAAGTCGACAAATGAGTTCTGCTGTAGATTATTATATAAGAGTGGTGAGCGGAAACCCAAAGAGGCTGATAACCGAGTATTTATAAGTAACGGCGACGAAGGTGTGTTCGCTACCATCGGGAATCTGGAAATCTAGGACGGAAAGTAGTCATACATACAGATGAAAGGTGAATATTGAGAATTAAAAAGGCCAAAATAGTAATTGTGTAGTCGGAAGAGTAAGAGACCCTTTCTAATTCAGAGGGAGATGCGTTACGAGAACGTTTTGGAATCTGTCAAGACTTTAACTTGCTTTAGATTATGTGGTGAAGGTCATGCGGTGAGGTGGATACGATTATACCAGCATTAACGCACCGGATTTCATCAGAGTTTCAAGGTTAAGCATGCTAGGGTGAGAGAAATACTAGGATGGGTGACCCCCTGGGAAGTGTACAAAAGTCCTATAAATTTAGATATAATACATGAATGAGAAGCTAGAATAGCCTAAGGGAAATTAGATTATGCGGAGTTGTTGGAGTCCTTAAGAGGTCGCGTAGGACCAGACAGACTAGACCGGTGAAGAGAAAAAAGGTGCATCACTGCTCTAGAATGAGGGTGAGTTTGAATAGCGTTTGGAAATATTTTGTAAGCGAGATGGTAGTAATTATATATATACGTATCATATGATATCCCATACGTGGCTATATGAGCGGGTATGTGTATCCCAGCAACCAACGTTGCGGTATATGGAAGGCATTAATCGAACAAGGTAATAAAGTTCAAGTGACAAAAGAACGTTACCAGGTAAGCTGATTTACCTTCATTACCAGATAGGTTTGGAGAGTTCTAATGCAATGACATTTGGAAAAGAAAGAAAGTGAATGTATGGAAGGTAAAGAGATCAAAATGTCAAAAGTGAGAAATATGAGTGAGTGAAGCCTCCAAGAGAGACGACGGGCAAAGCACGAGACTATTTGGAAAAAAAAAAATCGAAGGTAGGCGTGTGAAAGGGATAAAGTGTGATAGTATGGAACAAAAGAGGAATGTGTGGGGTCAGAGAATAGGCTTCGATAAGTGGGGCTAAAAGGATAGTGACCACAACGAGGAATGTGAAGTAAGAGAAAGAATGCTTAGGCCTTGCGATGATGTTAAGAGATTTCAAGCCCTTGAAAGGTATATTAAGGGATAAGTGTGTGGTAAAATTAACATGGTTGCCTCGGACATGGAGAAGCTTTCCAAAAGGATGACTTAAGAATAGAACTGATTTGCGCGTTTAAAGGAATATTTCACGAACTTCAGAGCCGATACTACAAATAACAAGAGAAGAAAGGTGCTCGAGGAGGAAGAAACCCAAGGAAGGTTAAGGATGAAAGTAGGAAAGGTATACTAATGGGTTGGTCGAAGGAAGGGGAGAGTTGTTATATCCCGCATTTTTGTGCAATCGGAAAATTCAAGATAATCGCGGGAAGACAACAAGCAAGGCCTTATTTTTATTTTGTTTGGCATATGAGTTTTTTATGAAAATTTTGAAGTGGGAATATTAAGAAAGGTCAAGGGTATAAAGGGAAATATTCGCAATATGACTCGTGGAAATATGGAGGAAGACGAAGGGCGAATTTGGAAATTGGAAAAATAATTTTTTCATGAATTGTAGAAAAAGAATGTGTGGACTTGAGTTTGGGCCAAGTTGGCAATCCAAATTGGTGTGGGCTTAAGCCCACATCAAAGGTTAATGAATAATTTAAAAGAAGACCAAGTCTTCATAAATTCATATAATTCTCCAGAAGTTTCAAGAAGTGGAAGAACAAGAAAAGGAGGAGAAAAACCTAGAGGGCCATTCAGCCAAGTGAAAAATCAACAAGAACCTTGGCAAAATTTTCTTCAAAAATTGTTTTCTACCAATTGAAGGGCCCTTAACAAGGTGGAGTGTTCATTGGAACAAGAAGATTTCATATTCTTGGAAGTTACAATTCTAGTCAAGTGGGGAGTCAAGAAGAAAGGTGAGAATCAATTTATTTTATGTGTTATAGGTGATTATGTATGTTGTAGTATGTAAAGGTTGATGAAATTCATGGAAATGTGGAAAACATGTTGTGGTCGTGAGTGTGTGGTGTGTATATGTGGCCGTGTATACATGATGTTTAGCCGTGTATATTGTGTGGAAATAAAGAGTCAATTCTACTTAGTAATTGGTTGTTGTTAAGTGGATTCTATATCGCTATTAAAAGCTTAATAATCTTAGTGAAATGGTAGAAGTTGGAGACTTGTGGTTGAAGTTTATGTAAATTGAATATTATGTTCTTACATGTATGGAAGACAATGATATTAGTATGGTGTTGTTGGAATATATGTTATAAGGTTGTTATTGTTTTTATTGGAGTTGGAAGGTTTTGAAAGAAGTAGTAAATTGATTGAGTTGTTATAATGTATCTTGGATTAAATATGGAAATTGTTAGTATGGTTGTTGACATTATGATTGATAGTTTGGCCGGGTTGAATTCCCGGATTGTTGTTGATGAGAATTGGCTAAGTTGATCTTTGGGAATCATGTATTTACAGGGGAAGTGCTGCCGAAATTTCGGTAGCCAAGTACTATCTTAAGATTCCAATTCTAAATGTTCTAATTAAGGTTTGGTAAATATGACCAATTTGTAGATTGTGGCGGATTTGCAACTTGAATTCGAAATAGCATAAGGAGCGGAAAGAGGTATGTAAGGCTTTACTCTTCCTTCTATGGCATGTCTTAGACGTAATAGGTCGGATATGAGCCTTGGGGACAACTCTATTCTCCGGAATCCGCATCCAAAGTTACCCCTTTTTCATTCAGAAGAATTGAATTAAAAATTGTGCGAAACGTTGGAAAAACTTTCTAAACTTCTAGAACTTGCATAAATAGGACCCGACTACCTTAAAACCCTCATAAGTAACGCCATGACATGTAACATATGCAAATTGGGTACGCTACCTCATTCGGCCCGAGGTGGGCCCATTGTTCCCGGATTTTCCTTATTGTTCCGTTTGACTTATTTTGAAGCAGAATTCAAAGGAAACTTTTGACCCTTGTCCCGATTATCAAACGATAAGTACCGTACCATTCTAATGGAAATATGTCTATGATGACCATGATAACGATGATGCTAAGGTAGAGAATACGTCTATGATAAGTATGACAAGAATGATTCCATGACTAAGAGTCTTAGGCTAAGGACCCAATGTGAATACGAAAGTATCAAACTAGTTCTTGATTTTTAATTCTATTCCTTGGTTATGACACTATCTTCTAAAGATTTCAAAGGCATGATCCCCAAGTCGTAAAGTCTCAAATGTCTATGATAGATATGTTGATGATATGTTCCTACTATGAATATGACAATATGACAATGTTAAATTATTTCTTGATATCTCAACTCTATTATGGGTAATGACTACTTTAGAGGTTCCAAGTATATGAAACGATGCCTTATGACCCTATTTTATGTTTTCTCATAAGGACACTCTTCATTGATAGTCTCGCCTTATGATACTAGTTCCTTCAAGGTGAGGCAAAGCGGTCACGGTTATACTATAACGTAATCGGAGGTCACCGACCTTACGTCACTCCGATGGATACATGGTTTTCTTTGGGCTCTCCTGCATGCTTATATGACACATGTATATGAGATATGAATATGTACATAGGGTGGGGGAAGGGATACATGGGGGATGGGAAGGGAAACATGTTTCATTGCCACCTGGTCAGCTGGCTTATCATCCCGGACGCGGGATATATGGGCGAGCCGATGTATTTCGGTGCTATGTGGGCGAGCCGGCATTGTTCGGTACTATGCTATGACCTGATATGATATGACATGATATGATATGACCTGATATGATATGACATGATATGATATGACACGATATGATATGACATGATCTCATATGATATGATACGATATGACATGATATGATAAGGCATGACATAATATAAGTTCTATTTTCTATGTCTATGAAAAAGAAATGTTCTTTTTAAAGGGAAGGACAAGCATGCATGGTATCCGGCCTGAAAAGGGTATTCCTATGTACAGGATACTTTCTTGTACCACTATATGTCCTATGATCCCATGATATTGTTAATCATACCTTATGTTTTTGTTTGTATTAACTTTCATGCTTTACATACTCGGTACACTATTCGTACTGACGTCCCTTCTTGTGGACGCTGCGTTCCATGCCGCGCAGGTCAGCAGGTAGACAGACTTGACTCCTAGGAGCTTCATCAGCAGTATTGTAGCAGCACTCCAGTTGTTCCGGAGCCTCAGTTTCTTGGTACTATTTTGTGTATATATGTTCGGGCACGGCAGTACTCGGCCCTTCCTATGTATATGTGTACTATGTTTAGAGGCTCGTAGACAGATATGTACAGTTAGATGTTTTGTACTTTTGATGGTCCTCGTCGCTGTGTAATGTGCTAGCAAAGTTTGCTAGCCTATGTTTATAATTATGCTGCTAATGTTAATGTTAAGCAGAAAAAAAAAGTACGGTGATGTTCATACGGCCCACTTAGTAATAATAATGAGATACGAGTTAGGGGGGGTGCTCGGTACAAGTATCGAGTACTCGTCACGGCCCTAGTTGGGTCGTGACAAGAGCATTTAGAGTAAAGTAACTGGAAATCTTTAACCATGGGAGTAAGAAGGATACTTTAATGAGTTGGCGGTAGGAAACCGATTACTTATCAAGGAAAGAACGAGGATGATGAGTCAACACAATTGATTAGAAAATTAATGACATGGAATAAGAATTCATGTGAAGACCGAGAGATTTGATCATAGAGAAAATGAATAAAATGTAAGGAACGTGCATTTGACCACCCGGCCGTAGCATCAGAACGATAAATAAAGGTTCGATGAACGAGGATAGAGAGGGTGTAAATTGTAAGAATTCTATGCTAAGAGCAAAAGTAGCAGAACACTCGAAAAACTTGGATGCACAGCTGCAACACAAACGTGTAGTTAAGAAGGATTATGAGTAAGTGAGCTAAGCGGGCGAAAGGACTAGTAGTGGATGGAAGGTTATGGAAATGTTAAAAAAAACAGAGGTGTGAAAAGACGGAAAAAAAGGCATCAGAATTGGATCTAACCCTTATAAGTATTCCGATTGGATACAAGACTGTAAATAGCAAGAGGATAGACAAGTCAGACCATACGATGACGGAACCCCAGCCCTAAGAAGATCGTGAAAGGCGGCAGATAACTATCGAAGATGACGGCTACTCGAAGGCTATGGGCGTATAAGGACCTCCGTAATAAGGGGGGAAGAGCATACTAGACTTGAAAGGAACGGTGACGTTTCAAGCTCCAGAAAAGGAAATTTATTAGCTCAGGGCCAGAGTTCGAGGCGTATTGGCATATCGGTAAGGTAACGGAAAGAAGTAGAAACGAATTGACAATAAGTGTACCATGAGGCAGACATAGGGAGAAAGTATGGAAGATAACTCAAGAGATCACTCTACGCCAAGATGAACTACGATAGTTTTAGACCATGATTTGAATCCCTCGTATCGAGCAAAAATTGTGTCGTACCTAAGCATGCAGTGACATGCCCTAAAGGGTAATGAAAATAGCAAGAAAGGTCTCTGAGCTAAATTCACAAAGGGTGTTAGAGAGGATGACGAACCCCAAAGACACTTGGGGTGACAATTGTAATAAAAGGAACAACGATTGGTAGTTTGGAAATTGTTGAAGGAAAGAAAGAACGCTGCTCCTATGAATGGAAATAAAAGAGTTCACCGGACATTAGAAAATAGTTCGTGGGCCACTAATTATACTGAACATAAGAGCATATACTATGGAATTATATGAACCGTCAACGTGAAGCTATGCCCAACGACAATTGTAAGAAGGCCACACCGGAAATCCAACAAGGAATAACGACTGACAAAATGGTCGCTAATACAAGAAAATCGAAGATAACTATACTTGTGTTGCAAGAAAGTCATAATAGAAGAATTATCGTAGTCCTATGCTTCTGGGATTGTATTGATAGATGTGAGGGAAGAAATAAGGAAAAAGTTGTAGCAGGAGCTCGAAAATGTTGCGAGCTATGAATTAGTTGAACTCGGATTATAAGTTTGCCATAAGTGTAACTGGACTGCGAAGGATAACAAATGGCGAAGAAGCATTATGTATATACGTATTTCGAATAATGATATAACTGGTCTTAGAAAGGAACACAACCATTAGGTTCACTAGCGACACAATTATGCTGGGTAAACATTTGGAATGTAAGGGTAAAAGAGATGGCGACAAGGAGGTAAGGATTAGAAAGCCTGACTAATGGACTACAAAAATCGGTACAGTGTATATCTAAGATCAATGGGTACAAAAAGGATAGCCCGAGATTGCGCCGAAGGAGTAAACGCAAAGAGGCGCCGTAAAGGGGGAAAGGTAGCTGCCCATTAACAAGGAAACAAGGAGCGAGAAAAAAAAAGTACTTACAGGACGATGGATAGTTATGTCACGGCAAGTCAAGACTACCAAAATGGAGTAATAACAAGAGCGAGATGCTAGTTAATTTCCGATCATGTACATGAGGATAGAGAAGTGAAAGAAGACGACTGAAGGCAATAGAAGAGTTAAGAAAGAATGAGAAGAGACTGACCCAAGTTATAGTTTAAGCAAATGGTAAGCGGACCCTAAAGGAAAAATAATTGTTCTGACGAATCAAACATGGTGTTGTGGGTTGAAAACTACAACATTCGAGGACAAATGCTTTTAAGGGGAGAAGGATGTTACACCCCGTATCTTCGAAGAGCACTTATCAAATTTGAAACATAAGTACGTTGAGTTAGGATTAAGTAAAACAACTTTGGAATAGAAGGAGCAAGAATTATTAAGTATAGTTAATGACTATATGATGTATATAAGGTATACCGGAGGGTTTTATAAGGAAATGAGCGGAAGAAATGAAGTAGTACGACTTCGGAGAAAGGATGGGTAATGTTTTGTGAGAATATTTTGGTCCAATTTGGGGGACGCATATCTCTTAGCATATGAAGTGTTTTAAGGTGAAACAAAAGCCTAAAATGAAGTTAGTTGAGTCTAGTTTCCAACACAACAAACCACTCGTAGATAGGACATCTGAGTAGAGAATTATGAACGTTACAAGCTCAGCTGACAGAGTAGAAATGTGTGCTACAGTACTGCTACAGGGGTAAAACCCCCCTTTTTCACCAGATTTGCCCAGAAATTTCCAGAAAATTGAAGAGAGAGAGGGGGAATCACAAAGTGAGCAATTTTCAAGCGAGGAGTATTAATCGAAGCTCGAATAAACGCATGGATGTGATTCTAGTATGGTTTTGCGGTGGATTCAAGGTAGATATTGAAGATATCTCTGTTTTAACAAGAATAAGGTATGAATCTCCTATTATTAATGTTAATTTTGGTTTATTAACGGAGATAAAGTCGTTAAATAATTGTATAGCGAGTTGGTTGGTTGTGGAAAATGGGAAAACATCGTGTAGGATGTTTTGTGGTACATGTTGGTGTTGGAAAATATGTGATTGTCGTTGTTGTTGTTGTTGTTGTTGGTTGCTGAATTATAATTTCGGGCTAGGCATATAAATAGGGGAGATGCTGCCGAAATTTCAGCAGATTCCAGAAAGAGTTAGTTTGAGGGCTTAAGACATGCCTATGAAGATGAGTCTAACAAAAGTATAAAATTTCTTGAATACAGATTTACGAGCCTGGGAGGCCAAGCGTTGACTAGTTAGAGTTAAGGCGACCAAAAAGGTATGTTAAGGCTAGTCCCCTTCTTTCAAAGGCATGATTCTTATGTTGTGATTCCACATACGTTTCCATAACCTTCTTATTTCCAAGAGTTAGAAACTCATGATTCTTAAAAGCTTCCTATGATACTAAAGATGAGATGTTTTCCATAATGTCTTTATCCTCAAAAGTTAAAGTTTCATGATCCCAAGAGTTTCTTATAACGCTAAAGATGAGTACGCTTTATAAGGATAAAGAAGATGAGATGTTTTCTATGTTGCGCTTGAGGACGATGATTTTGATCCTAGAAGTTCCAAAGCTTATGATTTTAATGCTATTATGAGATTATCGAGTTTATTTGATGATTTCCTTGAATTTCTCATTGTTGTTGGTCTCTCCTCATGAATTGTTCCTTCGAGGTGAGATATATCGATGATGATTATTCCATAATATAAATCGGAGGTTACCGACCTTACGTCACTCCGATAGAGTTGTAGCTTTCACTTGGGCTCTCATGCATGATTTATAATTATGTATGTATTTTAATAACACCTTGCCTACATGGTCGGGCAGTATAACACCGCGCCATCCAATAGGCGGCCGGGGAGACACACCAGTGCAGTGGGCAGTTTATGATTACCCCGGACGCGAGAGGCCTGGATGCGGGCTTATGATGATCACACCGTGCCTGAATGGCTGGGCAGGATTACACCGTACCTATATGGTCAGGCAGTTTACTTGTAAATATTTATATGTTGCTTTAATAGGTAAAGTTAGCATGCATGATATCCGCCTTAAGAGGCAAACCGAGGTACAGGTTATTTCCTTACTCTATGTTGTGCTTTACGTCTCTTACTATGATCTTATGGTATTGTTCATGCCTTGCATACTCAGTACATTACTCGTACTGATGTCCCTTCTTGTGGACGCTGCGTTTCATGCCACACAGGTGTATACAGATGAGCAGAGGGTTATTGCTAGAAGATGTTCCAGCTAGATTGGCGAGCTCCATTTCCTTCCGGAGTATTGCCGAGTCAGAGTATCTATGTTATGGTATATTGATTTATGTTAGAGATTTTTCAGACAGAGGTACTTATATAGCATGTCAGTCTTGCAAGCGGCTCTGCAAGCCGATGTATCATTATGCATTATGTTACAAATTTCATATGATTACAGATTTTACTTGATTTGAGAAAGACGAAAAGAATGTTTTTGAAAAGCTTTCATTATGCATTTCATTTTGTGGTTTAAGAGTCCAGTGAGATTATGAATATAACGAGAACCAGTGGGTTCGCTCGGCTCTAAGTAAAGGGTCGGGTTCCCATCATGCCCTATCAAGACTGTGTTGTGACATTCTCTTTCTTTCTTCTTGGCTCATCCTACCCCACCATATATGTAAAAAATCCGATGTATCAATAACCATGTCAAATTGCAAATCAATCGTCATCTACAAAATAAAGACAAGGTTAATGTGTCCCCCCCCCCCCCCCTTAATAGGCAATGGTTTGGCACATAGGCACATAACATGTCTCCAATTATCACATAAATGAGATGCGGTATCTTTCGGGTCATAGACCGTATTTGACATGAGGTGGTCCTCCTATCCGGTTCCAGATACGTCTCAAATATCCAAAACCCTTCTAGTTATTCTTTGGATTTGTCTTAGCTCTATCCTAGGCATATGCAAGAGTGGGTTTTCGAAGTGACCTTGGACCCAAGCGGACTACTCGGGGTGAACCGTTGTCGGCTGTTGGATGACCGCACACCAACTCCGCGTTGAACGTGTTCCAAAGAAAGGGTGTTTCGGTTTTTCGTGAAGGCTAGACCGCGAGCCCGTGTGTCCCCTTTAAAAAGATGCTTTTTACCAAGAGTGGCGGAATTTATGATACGAATGCATGAAAATTTATAATTGCAAAAAAGTAAACAAATAAGCATAATTAAATCACATTATATTGAAACTCTTATGGCTAGAACCTAGAAAATCCCTAGCAGAGTCGCCATCTGTTACGGTTCACTTTTACGCGGGTGAATAAAAGCTACTAAGAGGTTGTTGGTGCTCTAAATGGATTTCGCGTTTTTAGATTTGCCACCTAATTTTATAATGGAAATTAGGAAAACCGGGTAAAAAAGGTTTATCAAACAAGAGAAAAATCCTTTTTAGACCAAAGTTCGAGGTAAAGGTTCTGGTGATCTCTAAGGGAAGGTTTTAAGTACCCTAGTATTAAGGATCCGTAAAATACGGTTGACCTATGAGCTTCAATATGTGATTATTGTAATTATTTGCTTTAAAATGTTCCTTTATCGCAAAATGTCATGCTATCATAAATTCAAATTTCCGGCAAACTGTCCCTTTAAAAAAGGGGTTTTGGTTTAAAAAAATTCATATAAGTGTTCAACTCACTTCATTTCCGGACCAAGACACATCCCGAGTAGAGTCGCTACTATTTTGGTCCTAATGATATAAGTTTAGTCCTTATAGGTTTTTATATAAGAAAGTAAATGGAGTATATCTCCTTATTATAATATACGTATATAAGAAAGGTTATTAAGTCCATTTTATTTCATTGAAATTTCAATTGGGTCAAACCATATCCATACCAAAGCCATCTTATCTTAAAATTGGTCCAGGTGTAATTCCTCTTGTTTTTGTCCCTTAAGTTCGGGCCTTTGGCCCCAAAATGCCTTTGTTTTCCGAAAATTGTTTTGAGTCCACAAGTCATATAAATGGTCCATTTTAGTTCTGAAATCTTTAATTTTCCAAGTTTTTTCTCAAAGTTTGGCCCAAGTTCACAAATTAATCTTGTTGACACCCAATTTTGTCCCGCCTCTCCTCCAAAATACCTATTTACGCTTCTAATATTTTTTTTGAAAAATTAAAATATATATTTATATTTCTACTATAATTATTAGCTTTTTATCAATACCGGCGTTTCATTATTCTATTACAGTTACTATCCATCATTATCATCATCATCATCATCATTATTATTATTATTATTATTATTATTATTATTATTATTATAATTCACATTTTTTATCATTTCAGCATTTTACCAGCTTACGCAGACGCATCGCATTTATCTTTGCATAATTAAATAATAGTGTTTATTGCACGGCTATTACAACGTCATTTTTTATTATCTGAGCACTAATGATTGCATATTCTATGTTGAGTAATATTTTAACACAAGCTATTTAAATAGATGTAGTAGCCCAATCAACTCATACTATTTTCGGACTAATTTACAAAACCAATCCACATTTTAATACCCAATCCACATTTCAAATACCAGCCCAATATTTCAAAACGGACCAGCCCAACCCAAATTATTACCCTACCCGACTGGCCCAAATATTTTCCTAAAACCTAATCCTCCCCCCCCCCCCCCCTATTCTCTTTCTCTTTCTCTTTCTCTTTCTCTTTCACCTGCGCCGCTTCCCCCTCCCGCTCCCTTCTCTCTCCTTCTCTCCCTCTCTTCTCCTCCACGCCCACGCCTCTGCCACTCCACCATGCCCTGTCCCCCCACGTTGCCACTGCCACCCCACTTCTCCTCCACGCCCACGCCTCTGCCACTCCACCATGCCCCTGTCCCCCCACGTTGCCACTGCCACCCCACTTCTCCTGTTCCCCACTCCTCTGCATCCTCGACCTCCGTCTGTCCCCCCCGCTCCTCTCTCTCCTTCTTCAACACAAAAACCTAAAGAACCCTATAAATAGTGGTGGAGTGGAATCGAAAAGGGAGAGGATTTTGGATTCATGAAATTACCCCAAGAAGGGAGGATTTTGGATTCATGAAATTACCCCAAGAAAGGAGGATTTTTTTCGATTCATGAAATTCCCCAAGAACAAGTTTGTTTAGCCGCAGAAATCCCCTAAAGTTTTGAGTTATTTCGATCGCTTCAAATTCCCGTCTAAAATTATTAAGTCTTCATCAGTTTTAATATCGTTTGGATATTTATTCGAAAATAGAAGATTGTTCTGATTCCCTTTTGGTTCCTGCAACTGATTCGAGTCCGAGTAAATTTGAAACCGGAGTCTGTAATGTTCCAGTGGATATCGAAGTCCCGCACCCACTTCGCTGGACCCGGAGAAGGTCAGTCAACACCCCTTTTATTTATTTATCCATGAATCGAGCACCTTCTGCTTTGTGTTATGTGTTTTTATATGCTTTACATGCTTGTTAGTTAGGCAGCGTCATAATGCTGATAGATATAATTCTTGTTCTGTTTAGATTAATTTGGTTTAGTTCTTGTTTAGCTTAAGCTTAGTATGTTTCACTCTTTAGTGGATAATTTGGTCCTCGTTATGTCGTTTGAATAATACTAGCATGTGGTTAACGTTTTTAAGGCTGTGTGTGACCACTACCTTCTCTGTTTCAGGCTGTGGTTTTATGTTCTTAATGTGTTGATAGTCATTTATATGTGTACAATGTTCTCTGTGGACTGTTGTACGCATTTGAAAGCATATCTAGCAAGGTCAAGTATCATTTTGGTCTGAGGAAGTTTAGAGATTGATGTTTATTATGGTTTAATGTGTTCTTAATCCAAATTGTCCTTTATATTTCGAATGAGTCGATTGTCATCCAAACATGTATTCGCATACATATCAACCTTTTGTTTACTTGGGTTTTGGTTCCTATGCATTCATGAGCAGCTCGATATGTGTTTGTTTTGCTTAATGTTGCAGCTGGTAAGAAAACTATGTTCAGTTACTTAGTTTGTTTTGCTTACTGTGGCAGTTGATGAGGAACTGTATTTAGTCTTTAGTTTGTTTGCTTCATATTGTAGTTGGTATGACACTATGTTTAGTCATTAAGTCTATTCTGCTTAGTGTTGTAATCTGTATCAAATTACACTCAAAGTGGCCTAGTTTGTTTGTTCAATTTGAAACTGTAATTATAGTTGAAGGAGAAAGACCCTGTTGTTTTGGTATTTGAATTACCTGGTTTGCCTAAGTTAGCTTAATCCATTTGAAGCCTTATACGATAAGTTCTATAATTGAGCATGATTGTATGTTGGCCTAGTTTAAACCTCTTTTAACTGCATGTTTTAGCTTAAGCCTATATGAACAAAATCCTTATTTATAAAGGGTCTCGTCCTTCCACTATTTCTTCGCCCGAGATGGGTAAAAATATGAGTTATGAGAGTGAAAACTAAGTCTGTACACTTAAAGAGAATCAGATTGCCATAAGCTGTTCTGTGCTGTCTCTTAATGTCTTCTTTGTCCATTATTTGGCCTTTGTCTTTGGTTTATTGTTTATGTGGACTGTCATAAACAGGATGCCACTTGATTAGATTACTGTTTAGGTGATTATTGGTATGCTTTAGTTCTCAGCATTTGATTGGGCTTAAGCCAATAGTTTTGAAAGGGTAAATGATAGATTAATGATGGTATGAGCATGAATATAGTTTTCCAAGTGTTTGTGGGTTTTATTCCTCTTTGCATTGCGTACAGTTTGGATTGGTTTTATTGTGAAATTGAAACAAAATTCCAGATCTGTCTTTGTTTGAACCTCGAGAATGGTTAAATATGACTTTCGAATATGGCTTGGGGTACATCTATTGGTTTTTCTCTCTGTGTCGTTTGTACTCTTTGAAACCCTAATCAACTAATATAAATTATCCAAGATAAGCCTTCTTATAGGATAAGATGTTTGAGTTTCCCAGTTCGTATGCCTTCTATGTTTGTTTTTTTTTTGCTCTAAATAAGGTTGAACAACAGCTTAGATCCAGCTTCAGTATCTTTAAGTATATGTTAGTGCTCTGTTGGATTCTAAAATATATTGGAGTTTCTCTATTGATAAAACATTCTAACTGTATGTTGTACGATCATTCCATGCTGATTTGAACCTGTTTAAACTTATTGGCAAGCATTGTATGAATCATATGGGTATATATCTTTAAGGTATATTCGAATAAGGGGTGAAGTTGCTGCAGCTGATTAAATTTGGAGTGAAATGTCAAATATGCATGTTCACTTGACTATCTATTTGAACCATATTAAGATATCTGGGTAATCCTTTTCTAGCTATACGTATAACTGTGCTTTGTGCTTGCTTTGGGATGTCTGTTTGGTGCTCGCGAATTTGCTTCCTTCTTTCTGCATTTTTTCTGCTCGTATGGGTTTTCCCCCGCCCTGCCTGATTTTTTTTCTGTGATATGGTATACTTCAAAGTATACATGGTATATAAACCTTAATGTATATCCGGGTATACAAGGACCGTATATTAATATATACCTTTCAGGTATACCAGGTATACTCTGAATATTTTGTGCTATTGCATTTGTCTATGCAGTTTATATATGACCTATCGACCTGTTTTGAATTTGTACATGTTTAAACTTATTCGTCGATTAGATACTAATCCTCTTCCTTTCTTTTGTTTTATGCATGACCATCGCATACGAGTCCGAGGGACTCCTCATCCTCCGCATTCGATGTTGGGCTAAAAGCCGAACAAAATCCTCCTCTCGAGTCAGCCCACCCGCAGCAAAATTTAAAAGGGAATTCTAGGCCGAGGCCCATAACAGTGGCAGTAGACAGCAGCAGCCCAAAATGGGCTAGGCCCACTCATTACATCTTTCTACACCTCTATTTTATGTTGCTGCATTTAATTTGTATTATGGGATTAACTTTTATTTTGTTTTTATTTTCTTAACCTAGATGAATCCTAATGAATTAGTAGGTTTAGCTTTAGTATAATGGGTAGTAAATTTAAGAGAGATATTAACATTAGTTCCATAAGTTTCATTCCCTTTTATGTTAAAATTATTTATAGTATTTATTATTTGGAATAATTGATTTGCAAAATGGCATGGCTATATATTTTAAGTAAAAAGAATCATATTTTATCATAAATGTTTCAAAACGCCACTAATACGCAAATATAAACTCAAGCATATTTTGTAAATGACCTTTCAAGTTTGGAGTCAATCACGTATATTTTCAGCTAAGCATAGTTAATGAGAAATGATAAAAGGATAAAGAAACTCATATTAGCTATTTTTGTGCATACTCCTAAATCATAAAAGAATCAATTAATATGTATTTATAAACCTATTTTTATATAGCATTATTATATTTTTCTTTCAAAACCTTAGCAACATTTTGTGAATTTTATTTTAAAGAGTATTTAAAATCCTCTTTTATGCAAAATATCTTTTACAAGTTTTATTTCTAAATAGCATTTTATTTAAAGTCTTAGCAATATTTATAAGTTTTATTTAAAATGGCATTTAAAGTCCTCTTTTATACAAATTCTCACTTTAATTAATTAACCTAAGTTTGGCCGGACAACCGTAGTTAACGGATTCTAAAGTATGCCTAACTCCTTCCCTTTACGATAATATAGAGCCCTTACCTGGAATCACATTGGTTAAGCAGACTATTAACGGAGGTTTAGTTTTAACTTTGCCTTAGTTAACCTCTAGGTGTCCTAATTCACCGTTAAATTAATTAGGTGGCGACTCCTTAAAATAAAATAAATAGGAATCACCAATATGTTGTACTCTACTATAACCCGGTTAAAATGGGGTATAACAAATCTTTTCCGGTCCACAATTTTTAAACCTATCTTGATTCGATCCAGTTCAACATTTAAGATCCAAGTCAAACGGTTTTGTTCCCTTTAAAAATTCAAACGGTCTATTATGGGTTTAAGGCCCAAAGCACTAACTTTCTGCACCGTCTTGCCCTTTTGGGCTGCTGTAGCCTTTTTCTTTTTAGGCATCTCTGAAATACACAACACACGATTTAGGAACAAGAATTTCTTACATCATAGCTCTATCGCACGATTCTTGTGAAGAAAGAAGGTCATATATTCCTAAAATGTCCGCAGCTTCTTGTTTATAAGTGTGGCTCGCAACACACCCATAACCAAGACTCTACTAGACATGGCTCGTAGACACATCCTAGGACTGAACTGCTCTGATACCACTTTTGTCACGACCCGGCTAGGGGTCCGCGACGAGCACCCGGTGCTACCCCACCCGAGCACCCCCTTATCGTATATAACATAACATCTAGGTGAACCATAAGTCAATTCGTGCTTTTCTTATCGTTAATCATATTGGTCCCATTAGACGACCATCATCATTTAACATATCATAGGCGTCTATGCCACATCATAGGTACAAGGCCGACGAGGCCAACAAAAGATATACAAAACATGGGCCGACATGGCCGAACATCTCTACCCACATACACATGACTACGAGCCTCTAAGAGTATGACATATCACATTAGCGGGACAGGACCCCACTATGCCCATAATTATAAACACAAAAGAATGAGTACCCAAAAGATACGGCTCCGAAGGAAATGGAGCTCTCTATGTAATCTCCGAATAGGCAGCTATGGATCACGTCTGTCTCCCTGTGCACCTGCGGGCATGACGCAGCGTCCACAAACAAAAGGACGTCAGTACGAAGAATGTACTGAGTATGTAAAGCATGAGCAACATCAATAAATAGGCATCCCGAACAACATATGAAATAGCATAGGAGGGGGGAGACAATAATATCATCGTCATAACACTTACCTGCCTTTCGTAGGACTTTCCATTTTTCATACGTATTTGTACACCTACGTCATCATCCGTATTCCATAATAGTACTCGTACCATACTTGTGCTCAAATTCATATACATGTCCTTATTCGCATTCGTATACATAGTCTTTTCACATTCATATTCATATTATATATATAGCCATACACTTATATACATACATAGCGTGCCCGACCATAAGGTTCGGTGTTTCATACGTACTTAGCCAACCAAGGCTCAATGTTATTTCTACCTGGCCCTACCAAGGCTTCAGGGTTATCCATACCATCTGCAGAGGTGTGCGCGCATTACGTAATCGTATACATACTTTATACATAATCATATACATATATCCTACCCGGCGTTATAAGCTCGGGGTATCATTATAGCCCTTCATAAGCACATATAAGTATAATAGCCCGTAGGCACCTTTGGTATCATTATTATTATTATCGTCATCACTATCATCGTCATTATTTCTACATCCATATCTTAGGCTTACTCGTCATATAAGGGGCGTAGTACAATCGTAGTACATGTTAAGGATCGTGAGCTTATGAGCTCGGAGTGTCAATCACTTGAATACAACATACTCATATAGAGGAATTAGAAGTTTGGCCAAGAATCATGCCTTGTGAAAGAAGGGTTAGCCTTACATACCTTTTCGTCGGACTATTCTACACTTTCACGTTTCCTTCCAATGCTAGCGTCTATACCTTCATTAATATCATAACAATGACCATTAGTCATTCACATTACCTAGATTTCTCAATTTGCTTCTAATTCTCCCATATTTATGGTCATGACCTCCAACTTCGTCCATGGTGGTTTACGACCATGGTTTACGGGCTGGGCTGCCTTCATGGTAGTTTACGACCATGGTTTACGGGCTGTAAATCACTTTACGGTCCGTCCACCTGGTCGTATTTTACCATTTCTTGACTGGGCAGAAAGTTGAAACCTTGCATGGCAGTTTACGACTGCCAGTTTACGGACTGTATTACAATTTACGGTCCGTATTTTGCAATTTACGACCACTGGGCAGTTGCAATTCTGCAACTTCCCATATTTCTTAGACTTCTCATTTTAATCACCCCCGTCCATGCACATGCATTGCTCACCTTGTATCTCATCTTAACTTAGCCAACTTCCTCGTCTCACATCGGATACTTTCGAAATCTCGCCTAAGGTCATCAAACGTCGTTTCTTGCTCATAGACATCACACACTCATATTCATCACTAGTTCATCCACTTGCGTACCAACGGAAAATTTTCCGAGGTGTAACATTATCTATACTCACTTTTGTTTCCAGATATGTAAAGGGTGAAGACCCAAAATTTTGTAATCTCAGTTTTATTCTCAAAAAGGATCGTTTATACTTAACCAAATTTCCAAATCACTTTTAAACTTAAGAAACAAATTAAGTACTGATTTCATGCAAGTGTTAGATTAGGTGAGTTTGAAAATCATTTGAGCGACTTCCTAATAATACCATCATTTTTTTTTAAGTTCTAAGCATTCATAGGGGTTTCAATACTTTCAGGTGTATTTTTACAAATATGTACAAATATACAAGTATACATAAATAATGGAGAGAAAGTTAGCCTTGTAGGCCTACCTAAGCCCACCAGTTGCCATTTTCACCCATGGTTGGGCTTTCAATATATATTAGCTTGGGCAATTTGCAGGATTGCCCTTCACTGGGGGTGGTCTTTGATTTTTATCCCTCAAATTGGTGGTCTTTAACTTTTGCCCTTAAGGCCCAAAGGTAGAATTTGCATTTTGCATGGGATAGTTTTGCAAATTCTTCCCATGTAAATTCTGCCTTGCGAATTTATTTTTCTTACTGAGCTGGGTTCGAACCCATAACCTCGGGGTATTAGGCGAAGGGAAAAACTTAAAGACCACCAATTTGAAGGGAAAAAATTAAAGACCACCCAAAATGAAGGACAATCCGCGCAAAAAAAAGTATTAGCTTCCCTTATTCATGTCCCGGACTCGATTAAAGAAAGGGTGGTCGGGCCTCAGGCCCAACAGGTTATGTGCAGTAGAAGTCAGCCCAAATGGTATTATCCCATGCAGCCAAAGGGAAACAAAGAGTGGGATGGTTAGAGAGTATCTAGAACCTAGCAATTAACATAATATAAACAAAACATATACTTATACCAAACTGTATACATACACACATATTAATATACTCAACATTAGATGCATATAAAATAAAAGACAAAGCCCGAATTATAAATGTCAAAGAGGAATAAGCAGGCCCAATTCAGCTACCAAAGTAACCAGACAAGAAAAAAACATGCAAGCCCATCATGCGTAAATGGCAATATGAAAGAGGGGGGGGGGGGGGAAGGGGCAGTTCGAAAGTGGGCAGGACAAGCCCAAATTGTCATTACATAAAAGCCTAAATGAAAACTTCTAAGTCAAAGATGGATGATATACCAAATATACACTTGTGCTTAAGCCAAATAGATATTCACACAAAGGGTTTGTACTTAACCAAGTTAAACATCAATTATGCTCAGAAGAAAGAGGACAACCACTAGAGCAACTAACAAGTTAAACAGGGAAGTGACATTATGACAGTTGCTTAAGGAGGAGGTCATGAATTTAGTATAATCATTTGAATGCATACAAACAGGGAAGCTAAACAGATAGGGCTAAACCATGCATTGATAATTTTAGAGAGACATGATATCTTTGCAGTTTCATGTAATGTGTTTAAGACAATCATACAAGTGTTTTTTCAGAAGGGAGAAGGCATGTACAGGTTCAGGGCACAATATCCCCATTCATAGACAAACAACACTGTGATACACTACAGATAAGGGTTTTGTGGGAAAATTGAAATGGTTTAAGTGTGTTGAGAATTAGCCTCAAGGATAAGACATTATATGATTACAGATATTCAGGCCTCATTTAGTCAAGTTCCATATTCAAGGTGGATCTAGGGCTATGCAAAAGGGTGACATTGAACTAAAGGGTGATTTAATCTGAGAAGTTACACACAGAAGACATGAAGGACATCAAAAATCCTTCTGGATACAACAAGGTCTATGTTCAACTCTAATATAGATATGTAAAACCTTATAAAGCAAAAACAGAGTTTCAAAATATGCCATATTTGATTTACAAAAGAGGTCATGCCATTTTGGGTCTTTCAAACAAATTCTCAGACCAACATATCCATTTGTCTTTAAAATAAAGCAATCTGAGTTACATATTCATACATGTTGCCACACACAGGCTAATATTGAGTAGAATAGAGGCATATAAGAGTGTAACTGACCATACTTCACATTTAAGGACAAGCCTTTATTTCATATGTCCCATAAATCATCTAAACATGTATAGAAGTGGATTTAAGCAGCATATAGAAATGAACTTAGACATTTTACACTACCTCTAGAGTACTGCAAACCATAAACCATCATAATAACACAAAGAAACCACATGAGAGTATTCATTGGAAAAAAAAACTAAAATTCATTCACTCAATACAAGCAACTTTCTACAATTATGTACTTAAGTTAAGTGGAGACAGGTGGATTTGAGTATTAAGTAGTTTCTCAAGTTCATTTGCATATAAGGGCTTCACTTCTAGTTAATACACAAAGATGCAAGATCATAAATCATTTTAAACATGATTTCAGAGGTTTCTTTAGTCTTAAACAGGCTTATGTCACCTTAAAACACACTAACTTTGGAATACAGGACATAATGTCTAAGCAAACTGTCACGACCCGACTCGGGGCCGCGACGACCACCCGGTGCTAGCCCACCCGGGCACCCTCTTAGCTAACTCTTATGCTTTTATCTAGGTGAGCCACATAATTATACATGCATTTCCATTCATTCGTCAACTAGTCCCATTTGGACAACAGCACATTTATATCATCGTAGGCATCTATGTCACATCAATGTACATGGGCCGACGTGGCCGACAAAATGATATACAAAACATAGGCCGACAAGGCCAAACACATCTACCCACACACACTCACATGTCTACGAGCCTCTAAGAGTATAACATATCACATTAGCGGGACAGGACCCCGCTATGCCCATAATTATATACACAAAGAATGAGTACCCAAAAGATATGGCTCCGAAGGAAATGGAGCTTCCTATGAAATCTCCGAATAGGCAGCTATGGATCAAGTCTGTCTCCCTGTGCACCTGCGGGCATGACGCAGCGTCCACAAATAAAAGGACGTCAGTACGAAGAATGTACTGAGTATGTAAAGCATGATCAACATCGATATACAAGCATAATGAACAACATATGAAATAGCATAGGAGGGGAGACAATAATATCATCGTCATAGTACTTACCTGCCTTTCGTAGGACTTTCCATTTTTCATACGCATTAGTACACCTACGTCATCATCCGTATTCCATAATAGTACTCGTACATACTTGTGCTAATATTCTTATACATGTCCTTATTCGTATTCTTATACATAGTCGTATCACATTCATATTCATATTATATACATAGTCATTTCATATACATAGCATACCCGACCTCATAGGATCGGTGTTTCATACATACTTGGCCAACCAAGGCTCAAGGTTACTCATACCTGGCCCTACCAAGGCTTCAGTGTTATCCGTACCATCTGCAGATGTGTGCGCGTGTTTCGTAATCGTATACATACTTTATACATATTCATATACATATATCCTACCCGGCGTTATAAGCTCGGGGTGTCATTATAGCCCTTCATAGGCACATGTAAATATAATAGCCCGTAGGCACCTTTAGCATTATTATTATTATCATCGTCATCACTATCATCATCATTTTCGCTACATCTCTATCTTATGCTTACTCATCAAATGGGGTGCGTAGTACATTCGTAGCATGTATCGAGGATCGTGAGCTTATGAGCTCGGAGTGTCAATCACTTGAATACAACATACTCATATAGAGGATTTAAGAGTTTGGCCAAGGAACCATGCCTTATGAAAGAAGGGTTAGCCTTACATACCTCTTCGTCGAACTATTCTACACTTGCGCGTACTCCTTCGATGCTCAAGTTTCTACCTTCATTAATATAATAACAATAGCCATTAGTCATTCACATTACCCACATTCCTCATTTTACCCTCCATTGACCATTTTAGTATATACTTCTACCATCCAAGTATTTAAACTCCCCAATATGTTAACCAACATATAAATATCATGAATCTTACCTTAGATGATGTAGGGACAAGCTTTGGTTGATAATACTTCACTTTGAGTAAAACCCTAGTTTTTCTCCATTTGCATTTCTTGACTTGAATGGTATTTAATAGCTTGCTTACACTTGATTCACTTGTTTATGTTGTTGGTGACTTATAGTCCTTGAAACCTTATGAAATAAATGTAGAGAGATGATTCTAGAGAGAAGTGGTGTAATGTAGAAATGAAATAAAACAAGTCTTGGTCCTCATATTTAATGAATTGAAAATCTGTGCTGAGGTGTACAGTGGTCGTCCATGGAGGTTTACGGTCCGTATTCCAGTTTACGGACCGTCCCTCGTGGTCGTCTTTAACCCTAAGCAGAACCAGAAACTTCGGCTGCATGCATGGTGATTTACGACCGTGGTTTACGGGCCGTAAATCACTTTACGGTCCGTTCTCCTGGTCGTATTTTACCACTTCTCAACTGGGCAGAAAGTTGAAACCTTGCATGGCAATTTACAACTGCCAGTTTACGGACCGTATTCCATTTTACGGTCCGTATTTTGCACTTTACGACCACTGGGCAGTTTTGCCAACTTTCAACTTTTCACATTTCTCGACTTTTCATTCTAATCATTCTCGTCCATATACGCACATTGCTCATGAAACATTATACACTCGCACTCCTCGCACACATCACTAGTTCGTTTACTTGCGTACCAACGGGAAATTTTCCGAGGTGTAACACAAACAGACTTATAGAGCATACTAGACATGATTTAGGTTAAACCAAGCATGTAAACATAGTTAAATAGCCAACAGACCTAAACTAACCTAAGACTAAACAGGATTAAGCATTTAAAACATGATTTAGACAACTACCAAAGCTAAACTAACACATGATTATCTATAATCAAGCACTCAAAACATATTTAAAAACTATCACTCTAAACTACATACAAACAACTAGCAGACTACTAAAATGGACTATTAAGCAAACTAACAAGCTAATCAGATTATTAAACAACATAAATTGAAACAGCTTAAAGGAAGAGCAAATACCTTTTTTGCGTGCTGCCTATGGTCGAGATTGAATCTTGGAGATCCTTTGCTTCCTCAACCCTAATACTCAGCCACAAACAAGGAAAACAAAATAAATTTTTAGACTATTACTTGATTAGGTCAATGTTTTAAGCAAAATTGCTCACCCTAGTTAAATTGAATTTTTTTTTTTACGCTCAAGTAAGATTTTCAAGCTTGTCAGGTCTGTGCTAAATGTGAATTGGGGTTTTTTATATAGAACCCCAAAACCCTAAAATTTTAATTCAAAATTGATGTGGGACTTTCACAATTTCTGGGCATAAAACCCTTAATTCCACATTCAACGGCTGAGGTTCATGGTAAATAAACAATAAAGGGTCAGATTCAGACCACTCTCAACGGATCCTTGTTGGTTTCAGGCGAACCAATGAGGATCAAGCGTTCAAATTCACTTTGAGACAAATCCTATTAAGGGATTTGTACTCGTTGACCCGAGATACATCAAAAAATTAAAAAGAAACTAAAGAAATACCATGCTTGGGCTGCGTTTGGTGAAAAAATGGTGGAAGGAATTAATGCTTTGCCTGAATCGGCTATGCAAAGCCTGAAACACCCTGCTACCTCTGCCATTTTGCCATTTTTGGCCGTGTATGAGTGAAGAGAGATAAAAAGCGATGGGGTGGCGCTAGGGTTTTGACGAGAAAACCCTCATCTTTACTGAGAAGGGGTCGTATGGTTTGTAAAAAATGAAAAAGATATTGGGGGTTATCTCCTTTAAAAGCGAAGTGGGTCGGGTGGGTCCACATATAGACTGGGCGCGACCAACTTAAAAAGAAAAGGAAGGGTGGCCTTGTATATACACGCATATACATACAATATACATGTATACACATTTATATATGCATATATATAGAAAGGACTTGACACTGTTTTAATAAATGGCCACAATTAAGAAAGTCAATTAATTTAAACCCCTCAATTATGGTCAAACATAATTAATTAACCAATTAATCAAACTAATAAACATGGTTAATTATGTAAAAGACTTAAACGTTGCCATTATGACCTCAATTGACTTTAACCCATGGAAATTGGCTACTTCAATTAAGGCCAAAATTAGCCAACAATTGATTATTTCAATCATGACTGCAATTAATCACATAGTAAGCAATTTATGAAATTAACCACAACTAAACACCTGATTAATTATGATTAACTCTAGAAATTACACAAATGCAAATTGAATATGAAGAATTAATATTTGAGAAATAAAATGACTAACTTATTTAATTAACCAGATTTCTTGAATTAAACGGAGTAAAAATGATTGCTAATTGATTTTTCTAATAATTTTAATAATTAATTAAACAATTGTTTTAAATTATCTTCTTGGTTAAACATGGCAAATGCTTCATATCAATTATAAAAAATTGTGTAAATTAATTTCTAAATGATTTATAACATTATTGAAGTTATTTTGCCAGATGAATGGCAAAATATTATCAAAACAATTTTATAAAATCATTTTGATCTATAAAAAATACAAATTTCACTCTGTTTAATATCCAAGAACTCACGATGATTAAAATAAATTATGAGAGGTCAAAATTTAGGTGTCAACACCATATTCTTATGCACACAAGGAGTATATCAACATCGGCAAACATTTCTCATATCAACACTTCGAACAAAACATGGCAGGATCCAGATTCTTCCAAGCATGCTTTATGCAATAAAAAGAATCCAAATGGTGCAAGTTCTTAATCTGGGCTATCCTCTAAGAGGATGACACTTTATTTCCTTGATTTCATGACATCAAGCAATAACAGGACAAGCATGCAACATCAGACACTAAGGAAGGCAATCCATATACATAGCAGCAGCTACTGACCTATACACAGGTCTCAGAATTCAATTTTACCATACAAACTCACATAGTTTCCTTTTTTCCATTTGCTGAAACCTTAGAGGGTCCCATAGGAGTGTGGTGCAATAAAGAGGAACCCCAACAGCCTAGGATCAGTAGTACTCGACTGAGTAAATGAACTCCAAGTCTTTCCTAACCTTTCCCTAGCCCAAGGATAATCACTCTTTGCCTTATCCCATCTAATTGACAACCTCTTAAGCTTATCTTATACTTATGTGATCATGACAACTTCCTTTTTACCATGGATGAGTCCTGTCCATATCACAGCAAGCAGGTAAGACATAATGACTCAAACTTAATAGTGACATAAACTGAGTTTTGCATATGCATAAGCCAAGAAGAATAATCACTAGTTCAAACATGAGCTTATAAATCATGGTCGAAATCAGGTTTCATGCTGAAAATTTGAGCTAGAGTTAGATGACAAGTTCATGAGATGCATATCCACTTATATAAATCAACAACCAACAAGTTTTTTATGATGCTCAAGCTAATTTGAACCAAACATCAACATTTAGAAAAGGCTAAACCATTTATGAACAAGTACACAGATCCAATTGACACAAACAAAGTGGAGCAAATGTAAAAGGCTTACTGACATCATGATTGTTAGGTCACTGATTAGGACTAAAAAATATTGAATACATGCGCAAGTTCAAACTAAATGGGGAAGGTCTAGCATTTAAAGCACATGACTGAAACCAGTGGGGATTAACTAAATGATGCATTGCCAACATTCTAGACTTCAAAGATGATGCAAAACATGTAAGGATTACATTCACTAAGAACATAGCAAATCCATTTAGGACATGCCTATATACACAGCCCCTAAAACCAATTTAAACCAGAAGAGGTCATATAGGAGACAAAGCAGCGAAGATCAGCATTTCAGTATATTTTTCTTTACATATTCGGTTGGCAAAAACATGGAGAAACGAAGGAATGACAATAAAAGGGTTGAACAGATAAGACCTTTTTTAACTATTTATCCATGGTTTTAAACTAGATATGATCTAACATAATGCCAAACTACCTCTTTTAGAACCTTATAGATCTCATCCAGTTTTAACCTTCTTTAAGTAAGCCTAGCTTTAACAACTGCACTAAGACACTTTAACAATCAAAGCTCATGGGAAGACCACACATTTTGAAGAATGAACCATCCTCTTAAGCTTATCAAAGCTTCTAGGTTTTGTCCATCTTAGTATGAATTAAACTAATGTTTAGCTATGTGATTATCTGAAAGCACAAGGGTTCATATAAGCTATTCAATTTCAAATTAATCTTTTAGAAAAGAACCTCCAGAACTCATGTCTTAAGTTAGAAATAATGTTGGACCTTGATCACATCCTTAGATGTATGCACAGTTGATTAAATCTCATTATCATAACACAAGATCATTTCTGTTTAAATGCCTTTTAAACTAACACATTATGCTATGTATGTTAATCTAAACACTAAACATAATAAAGAAGATATAATTACTACTAACAACTAAACTAAATCTAGTACCAAACTAACCACATATTAGCGCATACTAACACTGAACAAACTCACCGACAAAGGCTCACTATAATTTAAACTAATTTAACTAACCTAAACAAACACATAAATACATATTAACAACTAAACTAAACTAACCTAACAATAATAACTAAGCAAAATAAACATGCAAGCAAACTAAAACACAGGCGAAAGAAAATAACTTAAAGGAAGAAAAATTTACCTTTTTCAAGTGCTAACCTTTTTCGAGATTGGAAGTTGAAGATCCTTGCTCCTCCATGCCCCAACTCATCCACAAAAAAAAAACAATTTTTACACTAGAAAACCCAACTAGTTAAAGGTTTCAGTAAATATGCTAAATCCCTAGGTAAATCGGGTGATTTTGCTCTGTGTATTCGAGACTTTTGTGTGTGTGTGTGTGTTGTGTTGAGAGTAGGGTTCTATATATAGAACCCCAAAAACCCTCAAAGTTGGTTCAATTTTGATGTGGGATAAACGAATTTGCAAAGGATTCTTGAATCCGCTTGTATATTTACAATCCAAAGAGAATTGAGTATTCAAAATAGCAACGACACAAATCCCATTAAGGGATATGTCCTTGATTGACTGTAGATTTCAGGAAAAGTAAGCGAGAGGGTCAATTTTACCTCTTCTCTGGTGGGACGCAGTGGAGAGAGGTGAGAAGCAATTAATGCTTACACAAACTAGTTGTACAAGCTCTGAAAAGCATTGTACCATTCTGCACTTGCCTGAAATGGCAACGATGATTGTGTGTGTGTGTGTGTATGTGTATGTGGGGGTGTGAGAGAGAGAGAGAGAGAGAGAGAAAATTTCTCGGTGGCAATTAGGGTTGCTCAACCCCTTTTCAACCAAACGGTGCAACTGAGGGTCTTGAGGGGTCGTTTGATTAAAATGTATATAAACAGTGGGTGGGACGGGTCATTTGTAACAGATCTCGGCCCAATCTCGCTGAATCAACCAAATTGAAGAATAAATGGCTAAAATGTGCAATTATGGTTACAATCGAAATTGTAGCTTTTAAACAAATCATTTCAATTGTAGCCAAGCCAAAATGTAGAATTAATTAGACATTTCAAAATTGACCACAATTATTACACAAATAAATCAACAATTTCAATTTTAGCCGTTTTGAAAATAATTGCAATTAAAGCCAAATAATTTGTAAAATTGAGACGTAATTGATTATTTATTTGATTAATCGAAATTTTTGATTAAACGGAATAAAATATTTATCAATTTGACATTAATAGCTTTAAAATAATTAATTGAATAATTGTTCTCACTATTCTAATTAAATTCTCGATAAATACATTTGAAATTCTTAAAAATATACCCAATATACCAGATGATATACATTAGTATACTTGATGATATTTTACCAAATGAAATGCCAAAAATGTCATCAGAATAATTTTGTAAAATCATTTTCAACTTGTAAAAAGGTATATTCCACTCCGTTGTGATTCAAGAACTCCAAATAATTACAAACATTATTGGAGGAAAAAAATTAGGTGTCAACACCTACTCTACTTAGTCTTCGTTCTATCTTAGTATTCCTCTCTCGAGTTCAATATAAGAATCAAACATATATCCTACTGGTCGCGAAGTAGTAAAATTGTCGAGCGCAAGATTAAGTAAATAACTCATATGATAAATATAGAAAATATCAACTCAAGTTCATACGACAACAATCATACTTTGGCCATAACCCAGAACAAGGGAATTTAGCCGCTCATATTCAGATTACAAGTAGTTTTCATTTTCGGTCTAAGAAAAGATGAAATAATGAAGTTAAAAGAGATAACCCTACTGTGAAAAGCCTTACTCCTTGCTCTATGCGAAATAAAATGTCCGAGCCCTTCAAAAACGACCTAAAGAACTATTTATAGTGTTGAGAAAAAACCTTCCAAGGCCTATCCAAAACAGGTTAGGACTTAAAAAAAAAATCTCATCAGCATACTTAGCTCACTCAGTGGAGCGAGATGGGACCTCGCCTTGGCCTTGGCTCAGCGAGGCAGTGGTCTTGTTTTGCACTTAATGAAATTTCTGCATTTTTTCCCTTTTGAGCAGTGCAGCTCGCTGAGCGAGCAACAGAGCGGGCATACACCTCGCTTTCAACTTCGCTGAGCAAGCTCCCCATGTCATTCCACACTTTGCCAGTTTTTGTGAACTATGTTTCTGCACAGCCTACCTTACTGAGCAAGGTTGTAGGCGAGATGTGCCCTCACTCCTGCCTTAGCTCAATGAGGTCACTCTTCCATTTCACGTCTTACACTTTGTGACATCGTTGTCGCGCTGAGTGAGCCTTAACGTGAGATAAGGCCTCGCTTTGAGCTTCGCTCAGCGAGATCTCTCTCATTTCCTTCCAAATTGATGTGTTTTCCACTAAAGTTACCTTGATGCAACAATAACACATGTATTAGTTCATAATGCAATATTCAACATTAGCTAGGTTTATTTAGTACAATTAGTCCTCTAAACGAGTTAGAACATGGATAAACTACAGCGGTTCGGTGTATAAATACATCTAACATCACCCCCATTTTTGCTCCCTTGGTGACTCGAACCCAAAACTATTGGGTTGGAGGTGGAGGGTGCTTACCATTTGAGCTACGCCTTCTCTTCCAATGAACTTCCATGACCTTAAGGTTCTGGTGGAAGATTTTTAAATTGTGTCCACCCAAGTTTCAATGTCCCTAACCCCCACAATGGTAACCTTAGAGCTACACAACGCAAAATAGCTGAATTAAAAGAAAATAGATTCAGGATACCATAAAACAAAAAGGAATATGTTACTTATGATTTGAATTTCAAGTGGAAGGGAGTAGGGTACTTCTCGACATTCTAGATCCGCAAAGTCAAAATGATGACGTACCTCTCAGACCATCCCCGATCGTAGTCAGCATCTATACTCGATATCAGGCCCGATTAACCCAGGGTTGTCATATTCATGACCCCGCTTTTGTAGAATTTGGGAGAGTATAGGTGTAGAAGGTGTTAGAGGATAAAGTTCTGCTCCATTACATCGGCTAAATGACTTAGCAGGCCAATCAAGCTCCTAACATACGGACCCACCTAGGCCAAATAGATCTGGTGCTTCTGGTAGAGTTTATCCATCACCAGATCTATCGGAAAATTAGAACCTATGGTGAATGGATAAGTGTACATAAAGGAACATTTTTCCAGATAACTGGTAATTCTCTCCTCCTCTGAGCGGCAAAACATAGTCACTTTTTCTAGTCAAAGTCGTCCTGGGTAGAAATAGCTCTAGTGTTATCAATAAATGGAGGTCGTTCATCTAGCAAAAAGATTGACAAAAACAAAAAAAACTTGAGCAAGACGAAGAGCAAAGGATGAACCCTCAAATGTTGAAGGGGTATTTATAGGCGGAGAGTCATCATTGCATTAAGAGACGATTGACATCCCTCCAGCCAAAATTCGCCACGCATAACTGGCACATATATGAAAGGCACCATCAACTAAAAATATAGGTTATGATGAAAATTGAACCTGATTTTCTGCTCGATGCAAGATAATGTAAAGGGTTTCTTTCCCGCTCATAACATTTCTACTTTTCGGGATGGTTCTAGAACCTACTCTAGAAGTGCGGGGACTATGGGGACTATCTGTATTGGTTAAACTATGTTGAGTTGTAATATTGGCATATGTGGCAGAGAAGGATCTAGATTGACACAAGTAGAGGGATCTGAAAATTGCACTCTGTAAGTTAAAGCACTGTGCAAATGGATTTTCAGGTATTATTGTCCAAATATTTTCCTGAACATACACAATAGACCTGTTGAGTAGCTTTTGGCTCAATGATTAGGAGATTAAATTGAATTTTTTATGATTTGACAAAAATGTACCTAAAAATAATCAATGGAAATAGAAGGAATGATTCATTTGAAGAGCCATACATCCAAACTGATATCCAAAGGTTTCAGTGAAGCAATCATATCGCGAAAGGCACTGCTCAAAGGAACTGATCCTTACTACGTAACTGGAGACTGGAAACTATTTCATGCCGACATGGAAGAAGACGAAATATTGACTGATTTCTATTTGATGAAGAGTTAGATTTCAAGTTATGGTAATATTCTACAAATACCATAAGATGATCAACATGGAAATTAGCATTGTAGCAGGAAAAGGAAGCCGACACGCATACAAGGAAAGAAAGGAAAAATGAAGTCAAACAATGTTTGGTTTATAGGTACAATTAATGAAACCAAAACCGTCTTGGATTTTGTCACGACCCAGCTAGGGGTCGTGACGGGTACCCGAGGCTGACCACCGAGCACCGCTCATTCTACTACTCATCATACTCATTAAGCCTCCTTTTTCGTTCATAAACTCATAATCATAAGAAAATCATCTTCATTAAAGAACATAAATACTTTTATATACATAATATCTTTGGCTATCAAAAGATAAGGAACACATATCTACGTATATACAGTAGTGACCTTGTGAGACCATATAACCCACACATACGTATCTACGAGCCTCTACTAGAGTACTAGACAAATGGACGGGACAAGACCCCGTCGTGCCCAAAATACTTATACATATATATATACACAAAAGTATAAACCCGTTAGCACCTCCGGAATAATGGAGTGCTTCTGCAAATCTGCTGATAGCTCCTAAAGGTCTGCGCCGTCTCCCTGTCTACCTGTGGGCATGAACACAACGTCCAAAGAAAACGGACATCAGTACGAATATTATATTGAGTATGTAAGGCATGAATGAAACAAACATAATAGAGAAATCATAAGTCATGAGGTGAAGGCAAAACCTGCGCGACCTTTAAGGATGAATACATTTCATACATATATCACATATACATAATCGTCGTACATGAACCATCATAGCGTATACATCATCATGTCACATAATTCATCATCGTAGTACCGTAACTTCTCATACACATAAAACATTATCTGTATTCGGCCACATAGGGCTCGACAACATCCGTATTCGGCCACGTGGTGGCTCGACAGTATCCATATTCGGCCACGTAGTGGCTCGACAATATCATATACATATCTTCCTTATTCGGCCACGTAGTGGCTCGACCATATCACATGCATCATACAAGGATCAATATATCTCATCATTATCATTGCCATCCCATACATCTCATAAGCTTATCGTAACCTTTCATTAATGCACACATTTAAATTTAAAGACAATCTATGAAAATCACATCATATTCGTAGCACGAATTTCGTATAAATATCATATGATAGTCTTTATAATCTTTGGGCTTAAGCTCATCATTTCCATTATCATTTCTATAGCGTATCTCTTACCTTTATCTCACATGAAATCCTTTATGAACATAGACTCGTAGTTTCTCGAAACATTGGTCATAGGACATGCATTGAGGCTTATGAACAATCTATAACAATGTCGGGGTGACGTAAGGTCGAGAGCCCCCGCTTACATTATGGAGCATTCATAGGTATTCCGACTCACCTTAAAGGAATTAGTATATAAGGTGAGTGTATACATCAAGCATTACCAATAGATCGTAGTTAATGTCTTTAGCTTTGTTTAAACATTATACCATAAACTCTAGAATCTTTAGTCTTAAGCTTATCATCTCCGTTATCGTGCTCGTAACATGTCTCTTATCCTTATCTCATGTGGCTATCCATGAACATAGGCTCTTGGTTCCGGAATATAAGGAAGCCATGGAAGTGTAGGGAAATAATATCATATCATAGGATTCATGCCTTGGAAAGAAAGGACTAGCCTTACATACCTTTTCCTTTAGCTATTCTACCGCTTGATCGTTCCTCTTCAATGTTCGCGTCTTTACCTTCAAGAGAATTCGCATTAACGTCAGTTAATCGACTATAAGAACGCGTGACTATTTCTAGGGAAAATTAGGCAGCATTTCCTTCATTTATACAACTCTTCCCATATTCTATATCAGCTCTCAAATATTCATAACAACATTCTCAGTATGATAGACAGCACTCATCATTCGTTTACAATATCCGTATTTCATAATTTGTCTTCAATTTCTCCATAATCATGGCCACGGTCCATTGTTGCATTTTTCTCGCATAGGACACTTATTCCATGTTCTAAATGTCATTCATAGCATTTTTATAGTCACAATTTATCAATGATCATGGCTCAATTTAACTATCATCCAACCATGACACTATTCACTCATTAATGACCCATTTCTTACATCCTTCTATAATCCAAGTGTTTCAACTCTTCTATACCCTAAATAACATGTAAAGGCCATAAAACATACCTTAGATGTTGTAGGAACAAGCCTTGAGTGGTATTGTTCTTCTTGCACCCAAAACCCTAGTTTGCTTCTCTTGAAATCTCTTAACTTGGATGAACCTTGATGGGTCTCATACACTTGATTCACTTAGATTTTTTATATTGATCCTTGATTTCCTTTGTTTTCTTGTAAGTGAAGAGTGGAGAGTATTCTAGAGGTTTCTAGAGAGAAATGTCATGGAGATGAAATGAATTTTATGAGCTTGGGTCTCCTTTTAATGACTTAAAATCTGATCCGGAATGAACAGTAGCTGAAGTGTACAGTGGTCGTAAACCCAGTTTACGGTCAGTATTCCAGTTTACGGGCCGTATATTGTGGTCGTATTTAAGCATATCAAAACCAGAAAGGTATGCTGAGGATCATGGTAATTTACGATCACAGTTTACGGGCTGTATTTCAATTTACGGTCCGTATTCCAAGTTGTATTTAACCATTTGAACATTTGACAGAAAGTTGAAGTTCTGTAAGTTGGAATACGACATGGTGGTTTACGGGCCGTATACCACTTTACGGTCCGTATTTCATTTTACGACCGACTGGGCCAAAGTGCAAATCTGCAACTTCCACATCTTCAAAACCTATAATTAGTCATTGTGGAGCATAACCTATCTCTTGTTCCCATTGCCTTTGAAATCTTACTTAGGGTCGTCAAACGTCATTCCCTTCTTATTGAAACATCATATACCCGTATTCTTCGTTAGTCTATTCGTTGAACGTTCATGGGGAAATTTCCGAGGTGTAACAGATTTAATTATTCAAGGTGGCAACTACCACTGTATATGCACATCACGAAGAAGCTTTGGAGGTTAACCACAACCACAAAATCACAACATTTCAACTAGAGGCTTAAATGAGCAGCCAACACTTAGTCTTAGAATAGCCAACTGCACGACGATGAATAACCTGAGCTTATCAAGATTAATCATCAATATCTTTAGTTTGTCTAGGTTAGATTTTGTTGTGGTTCCATCTATTTATCTTTGTAATTATTGTGTAATAGGTGTTCATTGGTCAAAACTTTTGTGTTGATTGTGATTTAGGAGGACTGTTAGGGAAATGGTCCTTAGTTTATTGTAACCGATTAAGGGCTCCTGCTTTAGTGAATACTTTGGGAGATCCTATAAGTAGATAGTCGTGGTTTTAACTCCCTTAAGCAAGGAGTTTTCCACGAGAAATTCTTTTGTTGATTTTATATTCCACCACATTACCTTCTTACGCAATATGTTCTAAGAATCTGATTCTTAGAGCGCATAGGAGTAGCTCAATCCTAAAACGTGGTATAAGAGCTAGACCTTCTACAAAGGCTAGTACCTTGGAAAATGGTTGCACATCTTATGTCTCAAGGTGGAGAATCAATCAACAAAGCACCACACTTCAATGGAAACACTATCAATGGTGGAAATCAAGAATGGAAGACTTCACTATCTCGCAAGACTTTGCTACCTAGAGACTAATCCAGGATGGCATAGAAGAGTCCTCAACTATTGTCGGCAAAGAATAGAAAATTGGCCGATCACGTATCAAAACAAAGGAATTATTTATCAAAGGTACTGCTCTGGCCCTCCATGAACAAATCCTCTTACATATTAGTGCAAAGAAAATATGGGACATTCTTTATGAAATTTATGAAGTAGGAAATTGTCCTAATTCATAGAGACAAGAAAGAAATTTGTGATGAATATTCCCCTTCAGAAGTTCTCATGAAACTTATCCTCAGTAAAAACATAAGAGAGCACAAAAAGGATCTGAAAGATTTGGGCGATAAGACAGAAGAAGAGACATGAACGATTGATCTAAACAGTAGAAATCAGCTCTCTGCTGAAGACAGGGAAAATCTCGCCCTTATGGCCAACTCAGATATTGAAAAAGAAGATCAAGACTCTATGAAATAATTGCCAGCCAGCTAGTGGGAAGCTACAAATCAGGCCATATTGAAAGACCCTGAGTTAACTGGTAATGAAGAAGGAAATGCAGATAAATGTTACACCTCGGAAATTTCTCCGTGAACATACAATGAATAGACCAACGAAGAGTATGAGTGTACGATGTTTTACTAAGAAGGGGGTGACTACTTATGAGTTTTGAAAATACGAAAGTTGGAGATTTGCACTTCGGCCCAGTTGGTCGTAAAATAGAATACGGACCTTAAAATACTATCGTCTTCCAACATTCCAAAATTTCAACTTTCTGCCAAATGTCTAAATGGTTAAATACGACTCAGAATACAGACCGTAAATCGAAATACGACCCGTAAACTGTGACCGTAAACCACCATGACTCTAGCAGACCTTTCTGGTTCTGTTATGCTTAAATACGGTCGTGAAAGAAGGACCGTAAACCAGAATACGGCTCGTAAACTGGGTTTACGGCTACTGTGCACTTCGACTACTGTTCAAAAGAAAATCAGATTTTAAGTTAAGTATAAGGGACCCTTTTTCATTCCATTCATTTCATTTTCACTCCACACTTCAAGAAACATCTAGAATATTCTCTAATATTCATCCACAAGAGAAGCAAAGGAAAATCAAGATCAACAACACTAAATCCATGAAATCAAGAGTGTGAAACTCATCAAGGTTCATCTACACCAAGAGATTGCAAAGGAAGTGAAGTAGGGTTTTTGGCATAGAAGAGTATTGCTACTCAAGGCTTATTCCTACCACATCTAAGGTTAGTTTTATGACTTTCTCATGATGATTGAAGTATTTATACGTTGAAACACTTGGATTATATAAGAGTGCAGTAAATGGGTCATAAAATGTGAATAGTGCCATAGTTGAATGATAGTTGGATTGAATTATGAATGTTGATGAGTTGGGAGTATAAATATGTTATAAATGACGTGTAGACCATAAAATAGGTGTGATGTGTGAGAAAATGTGATGATGAGCTAAAACCCATAAATGTGGAGAAATTGGAGAAAAATGGTGGAATGTGGTAAATGTAGATAAATGACGATTGTTGATACGATATTGTGAGTGTTGTTGTGAAGGTTTGGTAGTTGAAATGAAACATGGGAAAAGTAGTAGAAACAAAGGAAATGCTGCCCAATTTTCCCTAGAAATAGTCACGCGTTCTTATAGTCGATTAACTGACGTTGATGCGAATTCTCTTGAAGGTAAAGATGCGAATATTGAAGAGGAACGATCAAGCGGTAGAATAGCTAAAGGAAAAGGTATGTAAGGCTTATCTTTTCTTTCAAAAGGCATGAATCCTTCAAGTCTTATATAATCCTTCTACAAAACGAAGCCTATGAGTCCTTCAATATATTGAATTACATATGAATATGATGGTGATGATAATGAGCTAGAGTATAGCGATTCAAGAAATTGTGGCATGATGTTCCTATAAGGCTAATGATGTTATCTTTGTTAACACTCGCCTTATGCTCTATTTCCTTCAAGGCGAGGCACGATACTCATAAACGTTCATAATATAAGCGGGGGATCTCGACCTTACGTCACCCCGACATTGTTATTGATTGTTCATAAGCCTCAATGTATGTTCTATGACCAATGTTTCGAGAAACTACGAGTCTATGTTCATAAAGGATTTCATGTGAGATAAAGGTAAGAGATACGCTATAGAAATGATAATGGAAATGATGAGCTTAAGCCCAAAGATTATAAATACTATCATGCGATACTTATATGAAATTCGTGCTACGAATACGAGGTGATTTTCATAGATTGTCTTTAAATTTAAATGTGTGCATTAATGAAAGGTTACGATAAGCTTATGAGATGTATGCAATGGCAATGATAATGATGAGATATATTGATCCTTGTATGATGCATGTGATATGGTCGAGCCACTACGTGGCCGAATACGGAAGATATGTATGTGATATTGTCGAGCAACTACGTGGCCGAATACGGATACTGTCGAGCCACCACGTGGCCGAATACGGATAATGTCGAGCCCTACGTGGCCGAATACGGATAATGTTTTATGTGTATGAGAAGCTACGGTACTACGATGATGAATTATGTGACATGATGATGTATACGCTATGATGGTTCATGTACGACGATTATGTATATGTGATATATGTATGAAATGTATTCATCCTTAAAGGTCGCGCAGGTTTTGCCTTCACCTCATGACTTATGATTTCTCTATTATGTTCATTTCATTCATGCCTTACATACTCAGTACAATATTCGTACTGACGTCCGTTTTCTTTGGATGCTGTGTTCATGCCCACAGGTAGACAGGGAGGCGACCCGGATTTATAGAAGCCGATAAGCAGACTTTTGAGAGCACTCCATTATTTTGGAGGTGCCATTGATTCACTATTTTATGTACATATATGTTTTGGGCACGACAGGGTCCTATCCCGTCCATATGTCTAGTACTCTAGTAGAGGCTCGTAGATATGTATGTGTGGGTAGCATGGTCTCACGATGTTATTATTGTACGTATACTATTTTGATAGCTGAAGGGCTTATGTACATAAATGTAAATATGTTTCAAATGAAAAAAATGGTTTTCCTACGATTATGAGCGTAAAAAAAAATACGACAGTACGCAGAATGAGTAATAGAATGAGTGGTGCTCGGTGGTTAGCCCCGGGTACCCATCATGGCCCTAGCCGAGTCGTGACAATAAACCCCCTATATCGACCGATCAAAAAAAAACATTCCACAAAGATGAAGATGGCAAGGATGAGGATATCAACATGAAGTTTTTCTCAGAGGCAAGAGCAGAAATTAACTGTTAATCTAGAAGAAAATTGGAAGGACGTAACATAAACTACCCTAAATATGATGGAGAATGGACATATCGAAAAGAATGAATTGATATACGAATACAACATTCGCAAGAAAAAACACTCGAACTAGGAAGAAGAGAATGAAAACCTATTAGAAAAAACTAGAATCTCAAGGAACAGGTCTTCTCGCTCTGGAATGAAAAAGTAGGTCTTGAAATACAGAAGGTCTTAGCCACACCTCAAGGGTAAAACTGGAATTCAAGAGATTCTGAATCAGTTGACGGAGTTAACAAAGATGATAAAGGCTGATATGCACAACAAAAAGATGTCTTCAGATAAAACAGCCTTCATGCTTAAAGAACAAGAAAGCAGAAACTCAAGTCATGTACAATACTTCCATTGTGAGGACTATGGACACATGCAAAATGCCTGCAGAGTTAAGATGTGGACAGCCAGAAGAAAACGGGAGACCAAGGAGAAAAAGAAAAGAGAAAAATATGGTCCCTCACTTCAGACAGAGAGTAAGTCCTACTCATGCCCAAAGGAATCGAACCTAAAGTGGGTTCCTAAGACCTATCTCTAGTTAAACATGAAAGGCTATGGTAGGAGGAAACTAAAAGCATGTGTGAAGGTCTCAACGCATATCAAAGCTGAAATAGAACACTCCTCTTAGCAACAGCCTATGAGAGGGTGTTTGGGATAAATTGATTCACAAAGATCCCAGTCCCAAAGACGATAAGGGATGGATGAAGACCATGTTAGATATCGAAATTACCAATGAGTCAAAAACCTCCATATGCCTGCAGCAGTTATCAATAAAATTATAGGCAGATAAGTGAAGGAACCTGGTCCCTCACTAAGAGACCGATGATCGAAAAATATCAGAAGCATAACACATGGCCAAACAAAGCAATCAGGAACTATTCTCTTCAAGGAACTATCACATAGAACCGGATTCTAATAAAAGGAGGATGTAATATGCTTAAAGCAGAATTTAAGACCCCTAAAGAAGACTTTATCAGAAGAAGCCCCGTGAACATTCAAAATCAGCGCAATAGAAAAAACCAAGGCTGGAGGATGAGCCTTTGAAAGAGAGATGGAAACTGCGCAACGTCCACTCCTATAAAAGAAGAATAGGTAGATCACATAAATATAAAGGGGGCACAAGGAATTGACTTCCCAAATATCATCAATCGAGAACATGGTATATGGAGAAAGAGATGAAGATAGAGGATGAGCTGTAAATAATCGACCATAAATTCATCTCAATAAGTGTGGGAGAAAGGAAGAATCAACAGGCAGACCACACTAACTTATGGTAATCAAATACTCCTAGAGAATCCACATGGAGGAAATGGTTCTCTGACAAACATCAAATACAAGCCATGACAGTCCATCAAGAACACCCATAAAGAAACAAGTCCAAAAGAAAAAGGTGTTGAAGAAGCAGGAAACAATATATACCTGCATTGAGAGAAGAAGCACATGAAAGGCAAAAGTTGAAGATGAACTGACTACAACTGTCCAGTCCCATTGACTATGAAAAGAGATTACCTAAGACAGATACAAGTGGATATCTTACTTAGTCTTATACCTTTACAGGTATGCACTCATGGCATGGATAATCGAGCTCAAACAACACATACAGCGAGGAAACTAGTCAAAGAACCTGGTTCTCATCACTATCAGGTATGCACCACCTTTCCAATTGAAAGTTGTGTTTCTATACTGCCAATCCATCCTAAACATCCACTTAAAAATCCCCTCCAGAAAGACACCAACTTGAGTTTTCTTATACCAATACCCGAGTTGATAAAGCCCCTCCCTTTTTTGCAAGTCCATTTCTATTGGTCAGTAGACACCTCAACCCACATCAGATGATTACCAACAAAAAACTCTCAAGTCACATATGCCAAGAAATTAAAATATCTATTACTATAGAACACAAGCAGTGACCTAGGGGAAGCATAGAAGTGAGAGCTTGGAAAAAGAAGAGAAAGACACTGAACATGGAGAAACACTAGAAGAGATAGTGTCTAGGGGGTAAAGGGATTGACAAGAGAAAAGTACTTAATCTAGGATAAAAAAAAATTTGATTGACTCAAAATAAAGTCAGTAGGTATTGAGAGAGAAGAAGACAAGGATGATTGACAGGGGAACTATAATGAATAAAAAGTGTGCCAAAGGCGGATGTATGTACTCACCTACATAGGGACTTGCCAACTAAAAATGATCTTAAATGAACCTGGTCCCTATCCCCTCTCAGTTAATACCAAATCCAAATCCAACCAAATGCCGACATGACATTCATATCTTTCCTGGCACTATAGAATGATATGTAATAAGCTTTTCGTTTGGGCCTTATGACTAAAAGTGTTGACTGTCAATATTCCTCTTGAGAATAAAAAGATTACGTTGTTAGTGTTCTTGTATCATATTTATGATAATGCAGCCCGAGTGACCATGAGTTTGATAATAATCAAATACATTGTATCTCATTGACACACCTATATTTTATGATGTCAAAAATAGGAAGATTCAGTTCATATACAGATCATATGCCAACAGTCAGATATCTCACGCACAGACAATACATTGACCTAATGAAGATTAAAGATACTCCAAGATGGTAAAGCTTCTATACACATATCCAGTTGCAACTTAGGAATTCATTACAAAAGAATTTCTTCTTACTTATAAAAGAACAGTCCTATTAGAAGGCATTGGATGAGGCGTTATAAGGGAGGAAAAGAGAATGGAGAGATAAGGCTAGAAAATAATGTCCTGAATAAAGAACCTGGTCCTTACCACATCATAAGACAAATATCATCATCAGAGGTTCTACATAACCTAGCTGCCTATAGGGTTATAACAACTGGAAGGTTAGTCCTTACTAATAGATTAAGTAAACTGTCATGACACAACCAGAGGGCCATGACGGGCACCCGGAACTAACCTACCGAGCACCTTTGAACATGCATCTCATAATCATCTCTAGGTGGACCACAATGATAGCTCATGGGTATCATGGTCCGTAAAGGCATATTCCACAAGATAACGGCACATTTCTATATAATCCTCAACAATTACACTCATCATCACAAGCCAACAAGGCTGCAAAAATATCATACAACAATATGAACCGGTAGGGTTATGAAACGTCTAACTGTACACATATGTCTACGAGCCTCTACATAGAATACAAGTGACCATAAAGACCAATACCAAATAGACTGCAGCTCTGAAGTAAGTGGAGTGCTCCTGAAAATCCGCTGATAAAGCACCTACGGAACCGATTTGTCTCCCTGCCTACCTGCGAGCATGAGCGCAACATCCACAAAAAAAGATGTCAGTACGAATAGTGTACTGCGTATGTAAGGCATGAATAACAGCATAACAAGAAATATGGAACATAACATGAGATAAAGATAACTTGTACATCTGATTGCCTCATAAGGCAGATACCATGCATGCCTAGCTTTCTAAAGAAAACATTTTTCATACATATATATAACGTAATAGTGCTGCAGAACTTGCAGCCCGATTTATATATCATATCATCATTACATATGTTGCTGCGGAACGAACAACCCGATCCATTTATCCATATATCTCGCGTCCGAGCATCCCGCGCCCGGGACGATGTCATAGTATACTAGCTGATCATGTGGTTATACGTATATAACGCCTCACCTTTCCCCATATCCCATATATACATATCTAATATACATATATAATATAAGTAGCATGCATGAGAACCCAAATAAAAGATACTACTTTATGGGAGTGACGTAAGGTCGGTAACCTCCAATTTACATTATGGAACAATCATTATCGCTATATCTTACCTTGAAGGAACAAGTAACATAAGGTGAGATCAACAATAATGAATAAAATTAAGAAAGTCATGGAATAAGCTCAATAATCTCGTAATAGCATCAAAGCCATAAACTTTGGAATTTCTAGAAATGGGATCACCAATATCATCATTATATTCATAGAAAACATCTATCTTAAACATCACAAGAACTTGAGCACTGTAGCTAAGGTCGTGCATTGTAGCTGCGCATTTCTACTCTGCCAGCCTGACTTGTAACGTCCATAATTCTCTATTCTGATGTTATATCGATGAGCGGTTTGTTGCGTTGGAAACTAGACTTCATGAACTTCAATTTAGGCCTTTTCTTTACTTCAAAACTCCTTATATACTAAAAGATATTCTTTCCCCAAGTTGGCTCATTCTTGTCATTCAAATTAGCGCTCATCTTCTTCTAAAGTCATACTAACTTAACTTCTTCTACTCATTTCCTTATAGGACCTTCCAGAATTCCTCATATGCATCCTCTACTCATAAAATGTAGTTATTAATGCTCCGTCCCTTATACTCCAAAGTTGTTTTACTTAACCATAGTTCAACATACTTATGCTCAAATTTGATAAGTGCCTCTCCGCAAGTACGGGATGTAACATCCTTCCCCCCTTAAAAACATTCATCCTGGAATGTTGTATCTTGCGAGCTTACGATGCTATCATTGGATTATTGAAATGGTCGTCCTCTCTTAGACCCTGATCTTCATACTCTTATAATATGAGCTCATCAGTCTTCTTTCATGTTCCTCTAGCTCTCTGTCGAACTCATCCATTTGTTTCATATCCTCATGTCCTCATGTATGTAACCAGTGGTCAACTGATATCCAGCTATAGTCTTATTCTCATTAAGATGGTCTTGGCTCATGATCGCTACGGCTCTCTGCCGATCTTGCGAGTATTCTTAATTGTTGTGTCCTTTTTACTTGCTCTTTATTTCTCTACTAGTGGACAAACTCTCTTGTTCAGATATGGCACCTTTCCTTGCTTGCTTCTATGGTGCTATTTTAGATTATCCCTTTTTGTACTAGTCGACCTTATATACATACCATATCATCTCCTTTTAATTCCTTGGTCGGGCCCCTTAATTCCTTACAATATCATCATATTCATATTTGAATTTTTTCTCCAATTTCCTCTTCTCAATTTTAACATAATTATAAAATAAACTCATGAACATGGAACTAACATAAAATCCTACTTAATCAGAATTTCCTTTCAATATGAGTATGTTTCCCTCCTTAAGTCCTTGGCTCTCTTATACCGGTGACTAATTGAGACTTAAACTAACCTCCATTATTCTTCGGCTCCTTATAGTCGTCCTTGAACCATTCTGTTGGCCATTTGATCATGGCGATTGTTTATATAGTTCTATGTGATACACTCTCACAATTGATATAACCGGTGACTTGGAATTTCACAACTTACAAGGTACTCCATAACCTCAGGCATTACTGTTGTCCTGCTATCCATAGGCACACTATCTTCCTTTCCTTTGAAGATTATTGAACTTCCTATAAATATTCCTCTTTTAAAGCTTTCATCTCTTCTAGTGCTACAAGTTCTTTCTAGTAGTCCCGATTGTCCCTTATACTTATCCCTGGTCACATGTGGCCTTTCTTACTCCTTTTGTTACCCTTTGGAGTACTTTACTGCATCTAAATGTACCTAAAATTTCTTCAGCGCGAGTGATTCGAGTCATAGTCCGGAATACAACGTATCGCATTGGAGAAACTTATTCTCCTTTCCATAGTTGTCTCATGATATACTTGCATTTAATCCATTCTCACTTTTCTTTAGCACATTCTTGACATATCGGTTCATCTCGAATTTTGGCTCCTTCAATCCAGTATATTTCCCTCTTTTGAGCTTGGGAATATTGTAGTTCATCTTAGAATTGATTTTTTTCTTCCCCCCTTTTAAAGGATATTCTCATATACCAGTAACCTTCGAGTATTAACCGTCTTTTATAGTCATCTGGCCGACCTTAGCAATCCTTTAACTCCTTTATTCCATATAATGCTGGAATTCTTTTCATCGCATGGTTTAACTTATTTCTTTTTTTTTTTCTTGTATCAAATCAAAATTCTTATACATATCGGATATAATTCAGATGCCTTCTTTATTGACTTTTCACTTCTTCCTTTCATGACTAGTAGTCCCCTAGGCTAATGAATTAATAGGGACATCGGAATTCATTAGGCCCTTTATTGAGTGTCTGACTACACCACGCTCCTTTAGCCCTAGTCTTTCCTCCACGAATATCTTCTTAATATCCTTGAAATTCTCCTTGCTCTAGGTTCCCAATTCCGATTTATGTCTATACTATACCATTAAAAGTTGATATCCCAAACCATCCATTCCCATGACTCATCCTTTCATTAGCTTAGCTCATTTTGTCCCGTAATTCTTCTTAACTACTTGTTTGCATCACAGCCATGCATTATAGTCTTTCTAGTGTTCTGTCAGTTCTTGTTCTTATCATGAAATCCTCGCAAAGTACACCCTTTCCTTTCTTCTTTCGTTGAGTCTTTATCTTCCTTTATGATACTACAACTTGTACACACACACACACACACACACACACACACACACACACACACATATATATATATATATATATCTCAAATTTTCTCGGTTTTCTTCATGATCGCATCTTTGCATCTTTCACACAACCATTATCTTATAATTTCAATTTGTTTTCCTTTGGGCAAGCCTACTGACTCATTAAACTTCTCCTTGTTGTCGGTGGCCACATAATTCCCTTTAACCATTTCGTTGACACCTCCTCCTTCATTTATTCCTCATAGTTACTTTTGTTTTCTTTTACTTGTAAAATGCCTGTTTACATTAGTCATTCTTTACTCTTAGCTTAGGAGACTTTGGAGTGTTTCGTTACGAGTGTGAATCCTTTTTTACGCTGAAAATCTCTTCTTGGGGTACTTTCTTCCCTTAAATAGGCGTACCAATCATTGGTTCACATCCATTCTCCTGGTTAAATCTCAGGGGTTTAAAATTTCCTCGTCGCTCTCATAAGACCTGTTTATTTCTTCTCAAGTATACACCTTTGTCCATTATTTACAACGTTCTTGGTTCTGGTTATGAAGACGTATAGGTTGGTTCCGGGGTCCTCACATTCATCCTTTGTCACATACAACATTACTCTATCTCCCGTTGATTTATTTAAATTTGATCCCATTGTCTGCTTTCCTGCTTTCATCCTAAGCTTTCCTCAAATATATTACCTGATCCTCAATGGTTATACGTTTTCCTTGTGCAAGTTTCTCTCCCCTTCATGATATCATAACCTTCTTTTTCCTAATGCTCGTGCTTACATATTTGGTCGTGTTACCGCTATCTGACTTTAATTCCCGAGAAAACCCAATCCTAATTCTCTCTATAGCTCTTGCTACCTCAATTTTGACATACATCACAATCAATACTTTTAACATGTCGTAAAGTCAAGCATAAGGGTATACATAATACTCGATGTAGCCACTCGTGAATTTTTTTTATCGCTTTTCAATACCTTTTCTTACGAGATATGTCGTTGTCATTTGATTTTTGTCCTAAATCTATGGCTTTAATATATCTCCTCTCTCTTCTTGCCCAGCTAGCCAGACTCATACCTCGCAATCATTTTGAAATTCTAGTTGTAAAGCTCATATGCTCCTAATTTCCCTTGGGCTATTCTGGTTTGTCATATTCTTTTTTTCGTATGTCTAAATCTGTAGGTCTTCCTAGCATATCTTTCTATGTCCTAACTGTAAATCCTGGCGATATAACTTTACTTAAAAATCTTTACTCGTACTTGTTCCCTGTCTCTTTGTCTAAGATAATCAATCTCGCATCCTTTACTTTCCTGTAGCAACCAAATCGATCTTTGCGATATTTTATCTTCACTTGTACACCTACTCTCTTCTCTCCTTACACATAAACCGACATCGCACCTAATTTCTCTATCGTCAAATAACCTTCCCAACACCCGTCTGAAAAGATTGAGGTGAAACCTTCTTATAAGGATTAGCTAGAAATACACAACATATTTCTAAGGTTGATACAATCTCTACTTCATTCGTCGGCCAAGCAACATCACATTTAGAAGTTATATAAACAATCCAGAAGACAATCACAATTGCAATCCAACTTACCTAACCATTTCTCATTCTTGAGTTCAAGGTCGTCATTAATACCCGAAGTAACTCGGCCATAATGATTCTCATAATAGTACCAACTATCAAATACTCAGAATCCCCTTGAAGTCGAATGACTGGTGACTTTTGAATCCCAATGTAAACTCACATCATATAGGAAAGTCCGATAAAACGAGTTTGTGTGCATGTCATCAACCCGTCCTGATCTTATGTATATATATAAACTTCTAGAGTAAAACTTTCCCCTACTCGTAAACTTCCTTTCCCATATCAATATCTTTTCGTTATCTCTTACTCACTAATCTATAAATCGTAATACTGCATTTAAATTCTTAGTGTCAACTTTCCCTATATCTTCAATGAGTCTCAATTCTCTGAAATCTCGAATGCAACTCATTCCAGTCCCTTTAATCACTAATCATTTTTCCTCTCCAGGGTTCTTCCCTTAAATTAAATTAAAATCATTCTAAAACTTCTCTTTGAAAGCGTCTCATAATTGTTCATTCCATCATAACTTACCAAACATCCGATTATCACATTTTCCCTTCATTCTTTCTCTATAGCATAGACATTCAAACAATTCAATTTGTAAAAAATTTGGCAGAGTTTCCTCTATACTTCTTACTGCCTCATTCCTGTACACAGCTTAGAAAACACATCTAATGCCTCACAAATCGATCACAATTACCCGTAACATCTAGTTCAAGTTCTTATATAAAAGTCTATCAATATCAGTAAGGCAGGAAACATACCTTTCGGAGTATCAACTTCAATTCTCATCAATTACCTCATAGCGGCATAATTAACTGCTTATCCACAATCAAAACATTTAGGGCTAGAATCAGGGGCATCACATCCTATAATTTAGCTCTACGGCACGATCTAAGATGAGAAGGAAGGGTCAATGGTTCCTAAATGCCCTGGAGCATCATGTTTATAAATGTGGCACGCTTCACACCCATAAAGAAAAGGAAGTATATGAATTTTATTGTCCTTCAAATTGTACCAAACATCTCATAGAATTTCTTCGCACCCAACCCTTTTTTAAATGTAATTTAAATAAATTACGAACATACAGTCAAATTAGTTATATGGAATTTATTTCTCCATACTAAAAGTATTTTGAGCTGGACATATGTTACACAAGTTGTCTTCAAATTAGTTATATAGAATCTGATTCTCTTTAATTTGCAAAAGCTTAGAACTCTCGGTGAGTTACTTCAAACGCAGTTGAAAATTTAATAATCTGGTGGATGTCTTATTCTTTTAGGCGTATAAGTAATTGTTACCTTTTTGTGTGCAAGAATATAACTAATTAATGAACTTTGTAATCTAAAGTTGTTCTTTGTGATATTATTATTGCTGGTAGGCGCTTCTTTTGCTTATTCATCTTCAAATTTGCTTTGTATTTTTTGTAATCGCAGAAGAGAAAAAAAATTCTTCAACTGTAATGGACAATCCTATGAGTCTAAGATGGATAAATTGTGATAGAGTTAGTAAAGAATATTTGGATGGATAAGAGAATTTTCTAAATCATGCTCGTCATGAAAAGCATGATGGAGAAAAAATTCCATACCCTTGTACGGAATGTGTGCTACACTATCAAGTAAATCGGGCGACGCATATGGTCATCTTATGGTTAATGGAATTATGCCATTATATGATACTTGGTTTTGTCATGGAGAGTCCCTCAATGGATCAAATAACACTGGTAAAAATGATTGTAGACAAGAAGCTTCAAGGGGTGATGATATAAGAAGAATGATGTATAATGCTTTTGGAGGTTTTTCCGGATTCATGGATAATAGCATTAGCGAAAGGGGAGAGGTAGAGCCAAACTTAGAGGAAAGCACCCCTCATCCATCAAGAAATCAACCTCATCCTGAGGTGGATAAATCTGAACGGCTCATGAAAGATGCAAATGTACCTCTATAATATGAGAAATTTAATAAATTTTCATTTTTGCTACATCTTGCCCTCTCCTGACCAGTCAAGTGGCTTCCATCTCCTTTCCTTCAAGTCGAATTGATCGTGTCATGTGCAACGTCCATCAATGATGGTTCATTTATCATATATAAGTGTTGTTGAAATGAATCATTTAATTCTTTGCTTGGTCTATTGAAAGATGCATTACCTGAGGGAGAGAAGTTGCCTCATTTTTGCGATACCAACAAAATAGTTGAGGGCTTGGGTTTAAAGTATAAAAAGATTCATGTTTGTCCCAAAGATTGCATGCTTTTTAGGAATGAATTTGCTGATAAGAATTCAACAAGTGCTTAAAGTGTGGGGCTTCTTGGTGGAAAAACAAGGACAAAACAATTCCAGCGAAGGTCCTAAGGTACTTTCCATTAAAACCAAGATTGCAAAGATTATTTATGTCTTAAAAAAATTCTAAATTAATGCGATGACATCATGAAAATTGCAACAAAGATGGAGTTTTACGGCATCCTGCAGATTCTGAAGCTTGGAACACTTTTGACAGTAAACATCCAGAATTTGTTAAAGATCCCCGCAATGTTCGCTAGTGACAGCTTTAATCCGTCTGGTATAATGCGAAATGTTTATCTCAAATGCTAGCAACATATACTGTTACCATCTCAAAAAAAAATAATAAAAAAAGCTAGCAACATATGGCGATCTATTTGGATGGTCCACTTATGGTCAGTTTGTATGCCCTTCTAGCAACATAAACACTCAATATAGAAGGCTCAAACTCAGGAGAAAGTTTTGTTACAACTTACATGAGCCATCGACGTTTCTTGAAGACGTAGCATAAATATTGAAGCGATACAAATTCAGTTGATGAGACTAAAGAATCAAGACCTGCTAACGCGGGATGCTTTGTGCACTGGGTTTCCCTTTAAAGAATCAAGACATGCACCTTGTCCATCATCTGGGTTACTAGTTCTAAATCAAGTTAGAGACATAAAGCTTACTCTCTATCAGTCGAGGGAAGAGGTAAGTGGGGTGACGAAAAACACATGGAAAAAAGGAGCATTTTTTTCAATCTTCCTTATTGTGAGCATAACTTTGTGTACCATAGTCTTGATGTGATGCACATAGAGAAAAATGTGTGCATACATTATTGGGTCTTGGTAAAAAGTCAAAAAACAACTTAGAAGCTCGATTGGACTTGAAGGAGATGAAAATAAGACCAAGATCATGGCCTCAGTATCGTGCTAGTGAGAGGAGATATCTTCCTCCTACCTTTTTCACAATGTCTCCAAATGAAAAGGAGTCATTTTGTGAAGTACTATAAAATGCTAGGTTTCCACATGGATATGTGTCTAAAAACAAAATGAATATTGGTTCTTGGTAAAAAGTACTATAAAATGGATATTGGGTCTTGGTAAAAAGTCAAAAAACAACTTAGAAGCTCGATTGAACTTGAAGGAGATGAAAATAAGATGAAGATTATGGCCTTGATATCGAACTAGTGATAGGAGATATCTTCCTCCTACGTTTTTC